>NC_067398.1:3785388-3787888 GCF_016432865.1 Antechinus flavipes
CCCCCCCCCCCCCCCCACTTCCAGCCGAAGGGCCTTTGGAAGAAACAGTCGAGGTCCCAGAAAGGCCGTTATAGAGGAAAAAACCCAGCGGACAGGGGGGTGTTTTTCTAGTTCTGTCGGCAAATTCTGTCATCGCCTGGGAAAAAGGGAAGGGTGACACGTGTGAACTTGGTAATGGGGGCTCATCGAGGCAGGGTGGTGGGAAACAGCCGGGCTGGGCAGGGCTAGAAGAAGCCGGAATGGAGACAGTGGGGCCGAGATCACCGCGGTTCGGCACCAACTAGGAGCCTTGGGGAGAAGCTGCCCCCCTTCCCCGGAGGCCCCCGACCTGGGCTACCCTCCCTGGACATCCCCCCTCCCTGGATGTCCCTCCTCCCCGGATGTCCCCCCTCCCTGGACATCCCTCCTCCCCTGACGTCTTCCTAGATGTCTCCCCTCCCCGGACGTCCCCCCTCCCTGGACATCCCCCCTCCCTGGATGTCCCCCCTCCCTGGATGTCTCCCCTCCCTGGACGTCTCCCTCCCCCCTCCCCGGACGTCCCCCCTCCCTGCAAGTCTCCCGGCAAGGCCAGAGGGCCCGTCTACAGGCAGGAAGGAAGGTCAGGGAAGACACAGCCTCCCCGCCAGGAAGCGTCCACGGCCGGGGACTGGCCTTCTTGGTCCGTCCCCTGGGGGTGCGGTGGAACTGGCCGGATCCGGGCACCTCCGGCTCCAGCAGGGCGTGGTCCCGGCTTCATCCCTGCCGAGATTCACGGCGAGAGCTCCCGCCTGCCAGGACGAGGGGAAAGCGCCCCCTGGAAGGGGAGGTGCCCCCGTGGGAGAGAACCCAGGGCCAGCATGGAGTTCCACGCCCTCCCTGGCACAGAGAGACCCCCGCCCGCCATCCTTAGAGAGCGGCCGGGGCTGCTTCCGCCCGCAAGTTAATTCCGGATTCGGTCAGTTCTGAGGGGCAGGGGGAGAAGGAGCTCGGGCTGGGGCGGCCGGAGGGCCTTCCAGCCACTATCCTGTGGCTCCCCATCCCCTCCCTCAGCGCCCTGCACAGAAGCAAATGCTCGGATCCACCTGGACACGTTTAGACGTAGCTTCCCGGCCACACCTGAGCCACGGACTTGAGTGGAACGGTAACGGAAGAGCCACGAGTGAAGGGGGCTGGAGCCCTGCGTTCTCGGCCCCAAACCCGCCGGCCAAGAGGCGATGGCCAGAACAGGGGCCGCGGGCCGAGTCAGGGAGACCAGACGCCTCCCGGCAGACCCCTCGTCCTGTGCCCCGGGCGGCTCTCGGAGCCTGAGGGAGGCCGAGCGGGCGCCGTCTGCACCTGAGAAACGCCGCCCCGGGATCCTCTTCCTGCCCCGGGATCCTCTTCCTGCCCGCCCCCCCCAACCCAAACCAGACGCAGCCGTCCCAAGCTCTGGGCGCGCTCCCATCACCCCCACCGCCTTTTCTTCCTCTAAGGAAAGAGGAAGATGAGTCACGGGGGTTTGGACAGCTGACCTTTGATAACTGGGAACATGCTAAGGAAGCAGCGGACAGTTCTTTGGAAGCTTCCCCAGGCCCCGCGACGTCAGGCGGCCGAAGCTCGGGGGGGGGGGGCGCAGAGGGGGGCCGCGGGTCCTGGAGCCACACCGAGGCCTGCGGCTGCAGCCAAAGGACTGGAGCGGGGTCAGCCCAGGTCTCCTAGAGGGATGGACGGCTACTTTTTTCCCCTAATGGTTTTTTATTTTTCCAATTCCAATTTCAGTTCCAACTTCTCCAATCCCCAAACTTTCCCATTGTTCCAAACCCACCGTATCACTTTTGTAAGATTTTATTCCATGTCCCCCCTCCCCTCCCCCCCAGGAGCTAGCAGTCAGACGCAGGTTATACGCCTACAATCATTTTAAACATAGTGGTCAGGTTGTGAAAGAAAAATCTGAATAAAAGGGAAAAGCTACAAGGAAGAAAAGGCCCCCGGTCGCCCCTCCGGGTGTGGACGGTGTTCTCCATCCCTCGCCTGTTGGGGCTGTCTTGGGTCGCGCGCTGCTGTCTGTCACGTCGATCGGAGTGACCGATGTGGCCCCGGAGCGGGCTGCTCTTTTTTCTAGATTGTGTGCTAGACTGTTCTAGGCAGCTGGTAGCCTAGAACATTGTCATCCTGACCCTGAGGCTGCTACGGGGAGCCGAGGTCTAATCTAGCCTCAGACCCTTCCCAGCTGGGTGACCTTCCTCGGTTTCCTTCTCTGTAAAACGGGACAGCCCCAGCCAAGCGCCCCAAGCTGGTTGTCACATCACGCCTCGAAGTACTCCCAGAATCCTCCCATCTCCCCGGAGGCCTTCCCAGGCTTTCAGTCCAGCACGGCTGCCCCTGGCCCTCACTCGCACCTGGAAGAGGCGCGGCCCCGCCTGGATCGGCTTTCCCTGCTTGTGCCTCCTCCGCTCTCTGCCCCCCGGGCGAGGGTCCGTCCACGCAGGGAGCACCTCCCCCGTGCTCCCCTCCAGCCCCGGCACGTTCCTTCTTCGGGACG
>NC_067398.1:3792888-3845388 GCF_016432865.1 Antechinus flavipes
CGACGCCCCGGGGAGGCGGCGGCTGTAGGCTTCAGTCTGCCCATTTTGCAGAGGGGAAATAAGAGGCCCGGGCAGGGAAGTTCCAGATTCCAGGCAAGGTCGCAGGCCAGCCGCGTTCCTACCCACTGTGCTTCCTTGGGGACTCGGAGGCTCGTGTGCATGCGCATCTAGCTTCTGGACGGAGCAGATTTCTTGGTTTTTCTTTCTTTGTGAAATAGAAAAATGGCCGTGATTCTGGCTTCCCCCATCAGCCCTCCACATAGATGGCCTTTTGACATTTCAGTTTGGGGGATTCTTAGATCTTCCGAATGTCCTGTGAGCTTTCCTCCCCCAGGGTCCTCCCCCAGGGTCCTCCCCCAGGATCCTCCCCCAGGGATCCCAACTGCCTTAGGGTATGTAAAGCAAGAGAAGCCATGGCGGGGGTTGGGAGGGGGCTGAGGAAGATGGAGGGGCTCGGCCTCTTCAGGCAGGGTTTGAGGGGGTCAGCCTGGCAGAGCGGAGGGACTGAGCCAGAGCAGGCGCAGAGACGCACGGAGGCGCCACGGCGGAGAGAAGCCGACCGAGGGGGAAAGAGAAAGGGCGGGGGGGGAGGAGGGGGTGCCGGGGCCGGGGGGGGGGCAGGGCCGGGGCTTTTTCTCCCTTAGTGCAGTGACAGTGCACGTGACCCTCGAGTCTCTGCCAGGGCCCAAAGCTGGACCTCGTGGGCCCCCATCCCATCATTGGAGGAGCACAGGCCAGAGTGCCGGGGATGGCGTCTCCCGGGGCTTTCAGATTGGGGGAGGAGGAGGAAGGGAGTTAGCTCGGGCACAGGCTGGCTCAAGCCAAGGCGTGGAGGGTGTGTTCGGAGGCAGTGTCCCTTGTCCAGCGTGGAGGAGGCCCTGAGGGCCGAGCAAGGAAGTGGAGCTTTCCTGGGAGACGGCAAGGAGCTTGTGACACGTTGGGAAGAGTCCTGCGCTCGCCTCTGCTGTGGCCGGGCCCTCAGTCTCCTCCTTTGTCCAGTGAGGGGCTGGGCACGATGGTCTTGGAGGCCCCGTTCGGTGCCGGCCCCTACAATCGCCTACAGAACACGGCCATGGCGGGAGTCAGGGCCCGAACATAGATGGTTCAATAAATGCATGTGAAAGGGGAGCCGCCCCCCAGGAGCTAGGGGCTGGAGGTTCAGGGGCCGGGGGCCAGAGCTGGGACTGACTCCAGGGGCCGGGGGCCAGGGGCTGGGACTGACTCCAGGGGCCGGGGGCCAGGGGCTGGGACTGACTCCAGGGGCCGGGGGCCAGAGGCTGGGACTGACTCCAGGGGCCGGGGGCCAGGGGCTGGAATCCCTCCTCAGACGCTCCGAGCTTTGTGGCCTTGGATCACGCCGAGCCCCAGTGTCACTGTGCCTGTGCTCCCCCTCTCGAGGTCGTCCCAAGGCACTACCAGGAGATGGGAGCTGGGCTGGGGGCTCCGGCTGGTGGTGTCTGGAGCCGGCGCTCAAAGAGCCGCGAACGTCGCCCCAGAGCCCGAGGACCCCGGAGGCAGCACCTCCGTCAGCTGTGTCCCCGAAGCCCTCGGACGGTGGCCCTGGCGCCAGAGGGCACCTGGGACCCTCAGAAGCCAGGGCTGGGCAGAGGCGTGTGCACCTGGGACCCTCAGAGGGTGCGCAGAGGAGCCGCCGTGCACTGTCCCTGCCGGGGGCACCCCGGGCCCGGGAGCAGGGGCTGCGAGGGGGCGTCTCTTCCCCAGCTGGAACAGCCTTTCACAGTCTCTGGGACGGTGGTTTTGCCCTTTTTTCCTCGAGCAGAAAGGGCTCTTTGTTCGGCCCCTCCCCTGGGGGGAGGAATGCGGCGTATGCACGGAGCGCACAGAATTTCCTGGGCCGGCCCCGTTCCAGACCACGGCCCTGGCAGCAGTTCCAGGCTCCTGAGCCGCCGCCCCGGGAAGAACCGAGGCCTTCCTTTGCCCCGCGCGGGGCTGGGCCGGGCTGGGCTGGGCCGGGACCGGGCTGGGCCAGCGGCACCGTGGAGAGCCGAGCTGTGGGTGACCTGGAGACCTTGCTCCGTCGCTGTGCGCACCTCCAGCCCACACGTGAGCACAGCGGGTCGATCCGGGACGTGCCGGCGTCTGAGCCGACAGCCTGGACGTCCGGACACGAGGGCTTTGGGCCACGGGCCGTGTCTGGCTTCGGGGCTCGGCCGTCCGGGACGTGGGCCCGGTTCTAAGTCCCTGGGGCTTCCTGTCCCGGGCGGCCTGTGGGGGCTTTGCCTCCTGGATGCCCGCGAGCGCTCGGACTTCAGGAGCTCGGCCCTGGTCCAGCTCTGCGGGGCCAGACCCTTGGTGGGCACGCTGACCCGCCTGGTGCCGTGGACGCCCTGGCTCCCTGGGAGGGTGGGGGGCTCCTTCTCACTCTGCCAGCCGCCAGCGGTGATTTCTCCCCGAGGAGAGGAGGGGAGCACTTTGGGCGGGCCGCAGACTCACCTGGAACTTCCCTGCAGCCCACCGAAAGGCCCCTGGGCTTGGTCTCCGACTCGCGGCATCCCCGGCCCCGAGATGCTCACCTGGGAACCAGGAGGGACCGGGCGGGTCCCAGGGCGGCCGGTCCATCATCCTCTTTGAGGGGGACGCAGGAGATCTGGAAGGGAAGCGTCCTCAGAGCGCCCGACGCTCCCGCCTCGTTTGCCAGAGCAGAGAACGGGACTTGGCCTGGACAAGCCAGCCCCGGTGCAGGGGCAGCAGAGAAGGCCGCTCCTCCAAGCTCTGCCCGTTCTACTGGACCGGGATGGCTGGTGGTTAGGGACGGCTCAGGCAATTGTCTCCTTGTCCCAGGATCAAGGAAAGGTGTGTGAGGCGGCCAGCGCCCCGTTCCCCCCTCGGCCCACCAGCACCTCCGCCCCCCCTCAGCCAGCACCTTCGTCCCCCCTCGGCCGGCGCCTCCGTCCCCCCTCGGCCGGCACCTCCGTTCCCCCCTCGGCCGGCACCTCCGTTCCCCCCTCGGCCGGCGCCTCCGTCCCCCCTCGGCCGGCGCCTCCGTCCCCCCTCGGCCGGCGCCTCCGTCCCCCCCTCGGCCGGCACCTCCGTCCCCCCTCGGCCGGCGCCTCCGTTCCCCCAGCCTGCCGGTGAGAAGCAGAGTTCCTCCTCTGCGTCCCTGCCAGCCCGCGCACAGAGCGGGGAGTGGTGCCAGCCTGCCCTGCTGCAGAGCCCCCCACAGCGGGTGCTGCCCTCCAGGAGCCTCAGACTCCAGCAGGGGACGCTCCCTCCCGGGCTATAAAATGAAAGCGCACCGCCCCCCTCCGCTGCTCGCCCATCTCGGGGTCCCTGCTGCTGTCGCCAGCCCCCTGGGCGCTTGGATCTGCCCCGGGAAGAAACGCATCCGATTTGTGGTTGCAACATTTAAACAAAAATAAAGTCGGGGAGATCGTGGCTTTGGGGGAACCCGGCAAGTGAAACATTCAGTGACGAGAGCCTCTGGGAGCCTCTGCCGGGGTCGTGGCGATACAGGGGATCCAAAGGGACGTCCCCAGGGAGGTTGGCCGGAGACGCGATGTCATTCGAGGCTCCTGGAAGCCTGTTTGGTCCAGGCGCAGTGGGCAGACCGAGGCTCCCCTGGTCGCACGACGGGTGGGTTCAGAGGCAGCCTCGGACCCGGGTTTTCTCGGCTCTCCTTCGGGCAGCTCTCGGGAGCTTGGAGGGCCCCGTCCCCCGAGAGACAGAAAGCCGCCCAGCAGGGCCGCCCAGAGGCGCCCTGGAGTCCTCAGAGCTGCCCCGGTGCCGGTCGAGCGGGCGCCAGGAAGACGGGGTCTGCACCTGTTTTCCTTAGAGCTGATTTGGGGGCTCATCTGTGCGGGGAAGGAAGCTTGTGGGGCCGACGCTTCGGAGCGTGGGACGTTGGGGGAGACGGGCCTTCTCTCCGGCAGTCACTCCTGGGCTTTTGCTTAGTACGGCGAAGCTGGGTGGGGACGTGTCCCGGCAGCCCGTTTTTCCCACCGAGGGTCACCGAACATCCCGGGAGCAGAGGCAGAGGAGAAAGATCACCCCCAGCACCCCCCCGGGCGGGCGCGTGGCCTCCGGACTCCGGCCCCGCCAGAAACCGCGGCAGTGTCACCGGGGGCGCGGCCTCGACGGCGGCCACGGGAACGAGGAGGAGCCGGGGCAGCATCGGGCACTCAGCGACGGGGTCCCCAAGGCTCTGGGGCTCAGATAGCCGGAGAGGCAGCCGGCGGGAGCCAGGCTGGGCCTGTGTGCCGGGCGTGCGTCCAGAGAGCCAGGGCCCGAGTGGGTGAGGGCGGATAGTCCCGCCTCTAGGGCCCGCGCCCCCCTCCGTGCTCCACCTGGTGCTGCGGCCCACACGTGGGCTCTGTGGGCAGGTGCGCGGGGCTCGTGGGGCAGCTGGTTTGGCCTCTGGGACTCACGTCTGTGTGTTATGTGGGTGGGGCCCGTATCCCTATGGGGGTCACCACCAGCTACATAACACATCTGCACACATGTGTAGTCCCTGCCCGAGCCTGCCCCGGGAAAGCCGCCGCTCTGAGCCAAAGTGCGCCCCTTCTACTTGGCAGGGGGGGACTCTCCCCCCGGGGATGCCGGACCCTTCCCCCATTCGGCAGGGGGGGACTCTCCTCCGGGGGACGCCGGACCCTTCCCCCATTTGGCCGGGTGGGGGGGGGACTTTCCCCCCGGGGATGCCGGACCCTTCCCCCATTTGGCTGGGTGGGGGGGGGACTCTCCTCCGGGGGACGCCAGACCCTTCCCCTCCCAGCTCCCCGTGGCCGCCCAGACCCAGGCCCTTTCCTCATTTCAGTCTCGCTGTGCCAGGCTTGCTGTGGCGGAGCCTTCCCGTCACTCCCGGCCTCCATGTATACCCATATTTCCAGAGAGCCACTTCCTTTGCTGCCCGGTGCATTTCCTTTGGGCTTTAAGGGCGTCGCGAGGTCCCCCGGGTTCCGGCCGCCTCACGGCCCCAGCGGTCGCTCCCGGCCACACCTGCCCATTGGTTTCCAAGCACCTCGGTCCCTGGGCCCGGAACGCTCTCCTCCTTGAGCTGCTTCTCGGGAGCCTTTCTGAAGGTCCAGCCCAAGGCCCACTTTCCGGGGAGGGGCCGCCCCCGCCTTCCCTGACCCTCACCCCACTCCTGTGCCGAGGAGCCTCTCGGTGCTCCCACGGCTCAGACCCGTCCCCGACCGGCAGTGAGGCTGGTTCTGAACGATGCTGGTCCCCGGGGACGGACAGTGGGAGCAGCTCTGCTTCTCCGGGGGGAGCAGGACCGAGGGCGGGGCCCCCGAGTGTCTCACATGTGAGCACCAGAGGAGCCTCTAACCCTGCTCTACGGGCGATTCCACACGGAGCCCCCTCCCCCCTCTGCCACGGCGGCAGGCGCCTTCACCCCTTTCTCTCTGTCTTCCCCCACAGCCTCCCAGAGCAGCATCAGCCTGAAGAAGCAGCGAAGCCGAAGCATCTTCAGCTCCTTGTTCTGCTGCTTCCGCAACTACAATGTCGACACCACAGCCATCCACAGCACAAATGTGCTGCCCCCGATGGTGGAGGAGAACGGGGGGCTTCAGAAGGTCAGTACTCCCCGGAACTCGGGGGGCGGGCTCGGGGTTCAAGGCAGGTTCGAGGCAGGCTCGGGGTTCGAGGAAGGCTCAAGGTTCAAGGTGGGCTCGGGGTTTGAGGCGGGTGGGCTGGCAGCCCCGGTGCTGCTCGGGGGCCCCAGGAAGAGCCTCGCTCTGGCCGCCCTGAGCAGTGCATTAGGGGCTCGGTGGATGGCTGGCTGCTGCAGCCTTTGCTACGCAGAGAACGCAGGTGGAAGCCCTTGTGCCCACCACGCTCCTTCTCCCCTTCAGATTGGAGCGCGTGCAGCAATTTTCCATTTCTGCAGTTTCTTGGATTGGAAAAGCTGTAGAGTCAGGAAGCCCAGCCCGGGGTGGGGGGGAGGGGGGCTTGGTCACCCCAAGAAGTTGGTCCCTGCGGGCAGCGGGACTCGGCCCTCACACACGAGGCTCCCTAGGCGGCTCCTTGTCTCCTCGGCTCCCTGCTCGGCCAGCCCCCTGGGGAGCTCCCTGGGCACGAGGGAGGGTTGGAGTGGCGGCTGCCTCTTCCCCTGAGTCGTTCTAGTTCCCAGTCCTTTTTAAACGTTTTTGGGGGGAGCCTTGCTGGGAGCCCGTCCCCACGCAGCCTTGCTTCTGATCCCTGCGGTCCCCCAGGAGGAGGCGGCCCAGGAGCAGTCTGGGAGCGTGGAGAAGCTGGCTTTGCCCGGGTCAGGGCGCCCGAGGGGCCGATGCTTAGGGAAGAGAGCACCGATGCGGGCCCGGCTGCCGGTAGTGTCGGGGCTTAAGTCCGCGGTCCACGCGTCCTCTTCCCATCTATGCTGAAGTCTCCGAAAGGGAAGGCTCTCCCAGAGGTCTCCAGATGCCGCGTCTGTGATATCGTTGTACTGATTATTGCAGAGCCCAGAATTCCAGGCTGCTCTTCAGACAATTCCAGCGCACGGAAATAGGTTGTTCCCAGTCATCCACAAGGAAAAACAAAGTGGATGCCACATTGTTCATGGCCTGGTGCCCTCGGTCTTCCGTCGCTGTGGTTGTGGGAACGAGCTGGGCCCGGAACTAAGCAGGAGCACCCGGGGCATCGGGGAATTTGGCCACGATCCCAAACCGCTGACCCCCCGAGCCTTAGCGCAGCATTTTCCTGGACGCGGCTGCGAGTCACGCAACAATGCAGTCTAGGGAAAGCTCTCAGCAGACTGCCTGCAGCCCCATGTGGGGAAGAAGGGGTACGGGGGGCCTGTCATCCCAAGGTCGGGGAGCGGCAGAAAGAAGCCGGGCTCATCACGGAGCACGAAGGAGAGGCAGCCGAAGGGACAAGATGGGGCAGTTGGACCAGCTGGAGGAGTCACGTGTCTCCCCGTGTGCCCAGTGATCCGGGTCCTTTATGGGCGTGTTTCTGAGAGCCTGGGGGCTGGGCCGGTGCCAGGGTTGCTAAACCAGGACTTAGCCTGCTCTGCTCCTTGATAGAGTAGAGGCCTTCCAAGCGTTGTTGATGAGAAGAGCCACTGAAGAAAACTTCTAAATACAAAAACAAGAGTCAAGAGAAACCTGGAGAAGCTGGTCCAGTGGAGAATTTCAAAGGCTGTCTGTCAGGTGATAGAGGTCTGTCAGGTGATAGAGGGCTGACCACCTAATGGGGGGAAGAACAAGTTTCCTTTAAAACATGGGAACTGATATTTGAGGGATTTAGATAAAGAAAACATGGAGGGAAAGGGGAGAGTTGGATTAAAAGGGAAAAGTGAGGAGAAGGAGGGACAGGAATAAACCTGGGGAAAAAAGAGGACAAAGGTCATTGTCCGAGTTAAGGAGCTTGTAAAGGAGGGGCGCGAAGGGCAGGGGAAGGGGCGGCCCCCTTACTGGGAAGGGTGATGAAGATGGGAGGGAGGGAAGATGGATTAGCCACAACAAGACCCTGATGCTTGGGGGCTCTTGGAAGAAAGGAAGCCCTCTGCACCTTGCCGTGTCAGAATGGGATGGAGGATCCCAGAAAATCCCAGAAGCCAGCAGGATAGTTTTATTCCACTCTAGAGAAAAAGGGCTTTGAAAGGCAGAAAACCGCCAGAGCAACAAGAGAGAAAGCCCAAAGCAAAGAGCTGGAGGTGCCTTCCCAGAGACCGAGGTGCCCAGAATGGCCCCCACGGGCCCTGAGTGACAGGGGGCCCGGTACAATGAGCTACCACCTGCTTTGGAAGCCTGGGCCCCAGTTCTGGGCAGACAGGACCGCACCAGAGTACGCCGAATGAGTGGATTCCTCTATTTTTTTAAAAAGCACAAAATGAAGATCTAGCATCAGTTTCCTACAGTCACTTCCTACAGAACAACAATATTCCACAATGTTCATATCCCATAACTTTTTCAGCTGTTCCCCCACCAACAGGCGGCCACTCCCCTGCCAATGGACGGCCGCTCGGGTTCCAGTTCTGCGCCACTACAAGAAGACCTCAGCTATAAAACGAGACACAGGAATCTAATGATTCCCGAGGTCCCATCTGGTACTCAGATCATAACTCAGCCTCAGGAACAAAGCCTTTAATGGATTTGGGAGTGGCTGAGGCAGGGCCTCCGCCCGGCCCGCTCCCTCCAATGGCACTGCCCGGCCGGCTTGCTGAGGGCAGAGAAAACAAAAGCCCCTCTCAGAGGGGGGGGGGGCCTTTCTGGCTATTTCAGTGCACCCCGAGGAGTCTGTTAGGAACAAGTTCATCTGGGAAGGGAGAATGGAGGCTGCAGCTGAAGGCCGGATGCGGGTCGGCACAGTCTAATGTGCTTCTGAGGTTGAAGCCGCCCCACCCGTCCCTTAGATTTGCCCGCCAGATCAGCTGGCATGCAGGGTCTCGAAATGAAACGGAGACCCCGTAGTGCAGAGGCAGAGAGGCTGTGCTCGGCCCGGGGCTCCTGCCATGAATAAAGGCATTTGGGGCTCACGGTTCTTAATGACTCGTGGCCAACACCCTGACCCTCTAATCCGGCCATTTGGGAGACGTAGGGCACGGTGGCGCAGCTCTAGGAAGGCTTCTGCTTCTTCTGCTCTGTAGAAAGAGAAGCTCCCCGACCCTGGGCATCCTTAGCCCCCAAACAATCTTGGCAGCTGCCGTGTGGCCCCAGAGCATTGTCTGGGGCCCAGAAGTCCTGAGTTCTAGACCTGGACTTTCCTACCACTCTAGCTGTGTGCCTTGGGATAAGTCACCTGATGGCATCCGAGTTCCCTGTAGGAGGCCCCCAGGGACTTCCAGCTCGAAGTCCGATGTCTCTAAGTCTTTCAGGAGGAGACAAAGGCCATTTGCTATTCGTTTCTACGACTGCAGCAGGCCTGAGATGCTTCCCACTCCTCCTCCTGGCCAACTTGGGGGCTAATGGCCTCAAACAGACCCTGAAGGGGGAAGGTGGATCTTCTCAGGGATCATTTTGCTTCTTCACAAGCTTGGAAGCCCCAGGGGGATCGGGGGAGCGCCAGAGTGGGGAGCCAGGTTTGGGGGAGGGGGCGCAGCCCAGGTTGGGCAGGAGCCGAGAGCACGGCGAGGGCTGGGGTCCTCACTGGCTCCTACGGTGGCCCACGTCAATGTCCTTCAGCCCAAGAAAAGGGCCACTAGTGCCCCTTGGTTCTGTCAGTGCCCCCAGTGATGTCAGAGCCCCCTGGTGTTGCCAGTGCCCCTTGGTTCTGCCAGTGTCCCCCCTGGTTCTGTCAGTGCCCTTTGGTTCTGTTAGTGCCCCCAGGGCCGCCAGTGCCTGATCCCAGCCCACCCTGCGTCCCCGCCCAGACTTCCTCTGTGTCTGTGAGAGCTTACTCCATGATCCCATCCATCGGCCACGAGAACATCAAGGCCGTCACGTTTGCCTTGGGCTGCTCTTCTTTGGAGTCCTGCGGTCAAAGACCCGTGCCCCCCGTGTGCCTCTGTCCCGCCTCCCTCCCCCCTCCAGCAGGCTGTGAGGCTGACCTGGACCTTGTCTGTTCTCTCCACAGGGCGACCAGCGGCAAGTCATCCCCATCCCGAGCGTACGTATCTCCCTCCTGTTCCCGGGCGCGCTTGCTCTGGGCTCCTGCCGTGATTCGGCCTCTAGTCAGGTGGCTCGCCCCGCGAGCTGTGACATGGAGCTGTTGTTTCAAACAGGGACGGCGAGCACGCCAATTTCAGGAATCAAAGCCCGGCCCAAAGCCCGAGGGGCCGTCTTCCTCGCTCCAGCCTCAGCCTCAGCCTGCAGAAATACCCATCCCGCCCAGGCTCAGCCCTCTTAGCTCTGGGGGCGGCCCTCAAGAGGACGTTAAGGAGGGAGCACTCACAAGACAGGCCAGTGATGCTGGGCCCCCCCAGGGGGTGTGTCCCCAGGGTGCCAGCGCCCAGAGAGGCCTCCGACCTGGCGCCAGGCCCCGGCAGCTCTGGTTACCTCCCCTGCATCCGTCAGTGCCGAGGCCGAGACGTGAGGTTGGGGGCCCTGGGTTCCAGGCTGACCATAGGCAAGTGACTCGAGCTCTCCGAGACCGTGTCCCGCCCCGTAAAGTGGGGCTGAGAACCCCGGGGGGGTCAGACTCCTGGGATGCCGGCGGCCCTTAGGGAGAGCCGGTCCCAATTTCTCTAGTGCTGTGCCCTGGACAGGGGTGGGCCCCATGTAGACCAGGGGCTTTCTCTGGCCATGTGGCACGTCCTTCTGTACAGATTTGGAGGCCCTCCTCCTCCTCCTTCTCTTCTCTTCCTCCTATTCCTCTCTCCTCCTCCTCCTCTTCCCCCTTCCCCTCTTCCTTCTCCTCTTCTCTACCTCTTCCTCGCACTTCCTCTGCTCCTCCTGCTCTTCCTTGTCTTCCTCCTCCTCTTATTCCTCCCTCTTCCTCTTTTCTTCCTCCTGTTTGTCCCTTCTCCTCTTCCTCCCCTCCTCCTCCTCTTCCTTCCCCTTCCCCTCCTCTTCCTCTTCCTTCTCCTTCTTCCTTCTTTCCCTTTTCCTCCTTTTCTGCCACCTCCTCTTCCTTCTCTTCTTCCTTATTCTCCTCATCCTCCTTCTCCTTTTCTTCTTCTCTTCCTCCCTCTTTTTCCTCCTCTTCTTCTCTTCCTCAATCCTCCCTCCTTCTCTTCTTCCTGTTTCTCCCTCCTCCTCTTCATCCTCTCCTTCTTCCTCCTCTTCATCCTCTCCCTCTTCCTCCTCTTCTTCTCCTCCCATTCCTCCTCTTCCTCCTCTCTTCCTCCTATTCCTCCCTCTTCCTCCTCTTTCTCCCCCCCTCATCTTCCTCCCTCTCCTCCCCCTCTCCTCCTTTCCCTTTTCCTCTTCCCTCTCCTCTTCCTCCTTCCCCTTCTCCTCTTCCCCCCTCTCCCTCCTCCTCAGCAGTGCAGGTCCCGTCTCCTCTGCTAGTTAAAGTCTCGGAGCGCCCTGAGGGCTTACGCCTCTGCACGAGCCCTGGGCCAGGCTGCCCCATGGGCCCTGACACAGTCACTAACTGGTCATCCTTGTCCTTGTCGCACAGGCCCAGCTGGCTTTCCCCGCCTTGGGCGCCCATTAGAAGGGTGGCAGAGTGGGCCGGGCACTTCCCCGCCGCGCACTAGCGTGTACCCCGGAGCACGGCGCCACCTCTCCTGGCCTCAGTTACCCCCTCTGTGACTTGACTCGGTCACTTCCTGGCCTTTGGGCACTCGGTCTCAGGGACCTCTTTGAGATTTATTCTGGCCCTAAATGGGACCTCCTTCCTTGTTACCCCCCAAACCTCCCACAGGACCCAAGGGAAGTCCTTCCACCCTGGGCCAGGGCTTTGATCCCTCCGTCCATGATCCTCTGGGGCTCGCCTCAGGCATCCCAGCCCTGGCTTTTCCCTGGATGAGGGTTCTCCCCTGCTCCCAGGAAGGCTGATGTCTGGGGACCCGCACCCTGGACCACTGGGAACGAGCGGCCGGGCTCGGGACGGCCTGGGCTTCCTAGGACGTCTTGCGGACTCCAG
This sequence comes from Antechinus flavipes, assembly GCF_016432865.1. Lineage (NCBI taxonomy): Eukaryota > Metazoa > Chordata > Mammalia > Dasyuromorphia > Dasyuridae > Antechinus > Antechinus flavipes. The sequence continues at coordinate 3,804,322 of NC_067398.1, forward strand.
TCCCTCCCTCGGCCCCCGCAGTCAGACAGCGCCTGTGGGCGAGCATTCAGGGTGGGGGCGACTTGCCCGGCTTTGTGCTTCTCACTGAATGCGAACTGGGAGAATTCTGAGGCAGGTGGATGGTCGCCCTCCACCGGGCCGAGCCTTTTCTGCACTGGGCGCGAATCTCTGCCCCCTTAGAGTGGGCGACGTGGCAGGCAAGAGGCTTGGGCAGCCGGCTGAGGACCCCCCAGGGGTCACCACAGTGAGGAGGCTTCACAGACCCCCCCAGCCCTCCTCCCCAAAGCTCTTGTCTCCAAACCCTCTGCTCCCAACCCCCCGCGTGTCATCAGGCTGTTCCTCATGTGGCTCCATTGTAAACCTGCCTGTGCGGGCTCAGCCCGGGAGTGCTCCCCAGGAGGGCACTGCTCCTGCCCCCACACTCAGGTTCCGGCAGCTCTGCAGAAGGCCCCTCCCAGCTGTCTCCCCCCTCCCCCCCAGCCTAAATCGGCCTCTTCTCCCTCCACTCCTGACTCCGCTCTTCCAGTGGGCGGCCACCCTGGTCCGGTCTGAGCTGGGGGATGGCGAAGAGCCTCCCCTCCCCGCTTGCCTGGTGAGCTAGACAGTTCCTGCCGTGACGGGGCGAAGGGCCGACAGGGTGAGGCCCTCAGCCAGGGCGGGCCCCCCAGCAGCCAGGCCTGAGAGACCCTCGGGGTCTGCGCTGTGGAGGGGAAATGGAGGCCCAGAGAAGGTTTGCCCCGAAGTCACTCCAGGGCCCCCCCACACTCTGCTTGTGGCCTTACGCGGCCACTCGGGGTTTACAGGCGCTCTTGCCTCAGGCTGGGGAGAGAGGCGGCCCCCAAGGCTCGGAGGCCGGCCCGCACCGCTCTGGAGAGTCAAAGGCCAGCGGCCAGCACGGGCCTGAAGGGCCCAGAGGGACGCCTGTGCCCGGGGCCTCGCCCCGCCTCCTCCCCATGGGCTGGGCTCTGTCTTCCCTCTCATCCCGGGGCTGAAGTGAGCCCGGGCGGTGTGTTCAGCAGGGAGAGTGTGAGCCGGCTTGTTACAGGGGCACATGGAGAGGGCGAGCCCAGCTGGTGGGGCTTTCGCACTGTGTAGGGATGTGTGAACGTGTGTGTAAAAGTGTGCACATGTGCGAGTGTGTGCACGAGGCCGTCTGTGTATATGAGTATTATGTATACATGTGTGTATAAAAGTGTGCACGTGTGTGTGTCTGTGAAAAGGTGTGCACAAGGCCATCTCTATGTGTGAGAGTGTGTGTGTGCAAGAGGCTGTCTATGAGTATTGTGTGCATGTGTGTGTAAAAGTGTGCACAAGTGCGAGTGTGTGCACAGAGCCATCTGTGTATATGAGTATTGTGTACATGTGTGTGTATAAAAGTGCACGTGTGTGTATGGTGTGCACAAGGCCGTCTCTGTGTGTGAATGTGTGTGTGTATGTGCAAGAGGCTGTTTGTGTATGAGTGTTGTATGTGTGTACATGCATGTATAAAAGTGTGCACGTGTGTGTGAAGGTGTGCACATGTGTGCATGAGGCCGTCTCTATATGTGAGTGTATGTATGTGCAAGAGGCTGTCTGTGTATGAGTATTGTGTGCGTATGTGTGTAAAAGTGCACATATGCGAGTGTGTGCATGAGGTCATCTGTGTATACCGGTATTGTGTATATGTGTGTGTATAAAAGTGCACGTGTGTGTGTGGTGTGCATGTGTGTGACAAGGCCATCTCTATATGTGAGTGTGTGTATGTGCAAGAGGCTGTTTGTGTATGAGTATTGTATATGTGTACATGTGTGTATAAAAGTGCACATGTGTGTGAGTGTGTGTGAAGGTGTGCACGAGGCCGTCTCTGTGTGTGAGCGTGTGCAGGAGCCCGGCAGAGCCCGCCCGCCACTTGCTCCGTGGGGGCGTCGGGGTTGCCCCGTGGCTCGGGGCTCCCCGGCACAAGGGCACGGGGTGGGCCGCGCTTGCCCGGGGGCCGCCCGCCGGTGGCGCTATTTCACCGTGGGCCGTCTCTCTCCCTGTAGCCGTGCGCCAAATACCTCCTCCCGGAGCTGAAGCTGTCAGACTACGGCAAGAAGTGCATGGTCATCGACCTCGACGAGACCTTGGTGCACAGCTCCTTCAAGGTGAGCAGGGGAGCCCGGGCTTGTGGGGCACGGGAAGGGGGCACCAGGAGCCCCCCGGGGCTTCCCAGACCTCCCCGGGCATCGACTCAGGGCGAAAGAATCATGAACTTGCCAGGCGGAGACGGGGAACGGGCAGGCTGCTTTCTCGTCTCCGAAAATGGGACTTTGTCGTATCTCTCTTGGCCGCCGGGCCGGGGCTTCTGGGTGGCCGTGATCGGGCTGGCCCGGTGCTCCAGGGGGTGTCCAGCCTCGAGACGGCTCCCTCTTGTATCTCAGAGGTTTCCCAGCTTAAAGGAGCGTTTCCATTATTATTTGATTTCCTTAACCTCAATGGGTGGCTTTTGTCCTTACCCCCATCTGGGTGTTGAGAAGGCCTGGGAGCACTGGGAAGGTCCGGGAGCACTGAAAAGGCCCAGGGGCAGTGGAAAGGGAGAGAGGAGGAGGAGGGAGGGAGAAAGAAAGAAGAACAAGGGACAGGGGAGAGGAGAAAGAAAAAAGAAGCAAGAAAGAAGAGAGGAAGGAAGAGAAATGGAGAGAGAAGGAAGAGAAAGGGAGAGAAAAGAAGAAAAGGAGAAGGAGGAGGGAGGGAGGGAGAAAGAAGAAAAAGGGAAAGAGAAGGGGAGAAAGAGAAAGGGGCAAGAAAGTGAAGAAAGGGAGAGAGAGGAGGAGGGAGAAAGAGAAGGAAGAGAGAGGAGAGAGGGAGGGAGAGAAACAAGGTAAAAAGGGGAGTGAGAAGGGGAGGAGAAAGGGAGTGAGAAAGACAAGGGTTACAGGGAGAAAGGCAGAGGAGAAGGGAGGGAGAAAGAAGGAGAAAGAGAAGGAAGAAAAAAGAGGAGAAAAAGTAGGAAAAGGGGAAGAGAGAAGGAGGGACAGAAAGAAGGAGAAAGAGAAGGAAGAAAAAAGGAGGAAAAGGGGAAGAGAGAAGGAGGGACAGAAAGAAGGAGAAAGAGAAAGAAGAAAAAAGAGGAGAAAAAGGAGGAAAAGGGGAAGAGAGAAGGAGGGACAGAAAGAAGGAGAAAGAGAAGGAAGAAAAAAGAGGAGAAAAAGGAGGAAAAGGGGAAGAGAGAAGGAGGGACAGAAAGAAGGAGAAAGAGAAGGAAGAAAAAAGGAGAAAAAGGAGGAAAAGGGGAAGAGAGAAGGAGGGACAGAAAGAAGGAGAAAGAGAAAGAAGAAAAAAGAGGAGAAAAAGGAGGAAAAGGGGAAGAGAGAAGGAGGGACAGAAAGAAGGAGAAAGAGAAAGAAGAAAAAAGAGGAGAAAAAGGAGGAAAAGGGGAAGAGAGAAGGAGGGACAGAAAGAAGGAGAAAGAGAAGGAAGAAAAAAGAGGAGAAAAAGGAGGAAAAGGGGAAGAGAGAAGGAGGGACAGAAAGAAGGAGAAAGAGAAGGAAGAAAAAAGGAGAAAAAGGAGGAAAAGGGGAAGAGAGAAGGAGGACAGAAAGAAGGAGAAAGAGAAAGAAGAAAAAAGAGGAGAAAAAGGAGGAAAAGGGGAAGAGAGAAGGAGGGACAGAAAGAAGGAGAAAGAGAAGGAAGAAAAAAGGAGAAAAAGAGGAAAAGGGGAAGAGAGAAGGAGGGACAGAAAGAAGGAGAAGAGAAAGAAGAAAAAAGAGGAGAAAAAGGAGGAAAAGGGGAAGAGAGAAGGAGGGACAGAAAGAAGGAGAAAGAGAAGGAAAAAAAAGAGGAGAAAAAGGAGGAAAAGGGGAAGAAAGAAGGAGGGACAGAAAGAAGGAGAAGAGAAGGAAGAAAAAAGGAGAAAGAAGGAGAAAGAGAAGAAAAAAGAGGAGAAAAAGGAGGAAAAGGGGAAGAGAGAAGGAGGGACAGAAAGAAGGAGAAAGAGAAGGAAGAAAAAAGGAGAAAAAGGAGGAAAAGGGGAAGAGAGAAGGAGGGACAGAAAGAAGGAGAAAGAGAAAGAAGAAAAAAGAGGAGAAAAAGGAGGAAAAGGGGAAGAGAGAAGGAGGGACAGAAAGAAGGAGAAAGAGAAGGAAGAAAAAAGAGGAGAAAAAGGAGGAAAAGGGGAAGAGAGAAGGAGGGACAGAAAGAAGGAGAAAGAGAAGGAAGAAAAAAGAGGAGAAAAAGGAGGAAAAGGGGAAGAGAGAAGGAGGGACAGAAAGAAGGAGAAAGAGAAGGAAGAAAAAAGGAGAAAAAGGAGGAAAAGGGGAAGAGAGAAGGAGGACAGAAAGAAGGAGAAAGAGAAAGAAGAAAAAAGAGGAGAAAAAGGAGGAAAAGGGGAAGAGAGAAGGAGGGACAGAAAGAAGGAGAAAGAGAAGGAAGAAAAAAGGAGAAAAAGAGGAAAAGGGGAAGAGAGAAGGAGGGACAGAAAGAAGGAAAAGAGGAAGAAAAAAGGAGAAAGAAGGAGAAAGAAGGAGGACAGAAAGGAGAAAGAGAGAAGGAGGGACAGAAAGAAGGAGAAAGAGAAGGAAAAAAAAGAGGAGAAAAAGGAGGAAAAGGGGAAGAAAGAAGGAGGGACAGAAAGAAGGAGAAAGAGAAGGAAGAAAAAAGGAGAAAGAAGGAGGGACAGAAAGAAGGAGAAAGAGAAGAAAAAAGAGGAGGAAAAGGGGGAAAGAGAAGGAAGAGAGAAGGAGGGACAGAAAGGAGAAAGAGAAGGAAGAAAAGGGCAAAGGGGAGGAGAAAGGGAGAGAGAAAAGAAGGAGGGAGGGAAAGGAGAAAGGAAGGAAGAAAAGGGGAAGAAGAAGTGGAGAGGAGAAAGAAGAAAGAGACAAAGGGAAAGAAAGGAAGAAGGAGGGAGGGAGAAAGAAGGAAAAGAGGAAGAAAAAAGGAGAGAGGAAGAAGGGAGAGAAAGAAAGAGAAGGAACAAAAGGAGGGAAGAGAAGGAAGAAAGAAAAATAAAGGAAGGGAAGAGGAGAGCGAGGGAAGGAGAGAAGGAGGAAGAAAGAGCGAGGAGCAGAAGAGCAGGGAGCGGAGAGATGCGAGATGCCGAAGGCTTGAGGGCCCGGCCAGGCCCCAGAAGCGGAGGCTTGCTTCTGGGCCCAGGGAGGCCTCCTAGCAAGGCTGTGGGCCCTGAGCTTTGCTGCCTGCTGATCGGGCTCCGCCGCTAAGGGCACAGCCCCTTGGAAGACTCGGCCCCCCCTCCGGACGAGGGCCAGGCTTGCTGGGAAGTCCTGGGTCCGAGGCTCCGGCTGGGCAGCTCGGGCCAGTCTCTGACCGGCTCCCGGAGCCTAGGACCTGGGTCCGGAGGGGAAGGGCCGCCCCCGCCCCCTGACAGCGCCGGGTCCTGGGGTTAAAGCCGGGTGTCTCCTGGGGCCCCGGGATCCCGGAGGGAACCCTCAGGAAAGGCCGCCTTGGGGCCCCCCCGCCCCCCGAGGGACGCCCTGCCGGGCGCCGTCCCGCGGGTCTGAGCCGCCTCCGGGCTCACTCCTGTTTCTCTCCTTTTCTCCAGCCCATCAGTAACGCCGACTTCATTGTTCCGGTTGAAATCGATGGAACCGTACACCAAGTAAGTACCGGGGCCGGGCGGTGGCGCCAGCGCTTCTCCTGCGGGCCGGGCCGCGGCCCCCTCCCCTTGGGCCTCTCCCTCCCTCCCCGACCCGGCCGTGCTTGGGAAGAGCTGGAGCCTCCGGGAGGAGCCGAGGGATGGCGGCCCCGGCCCCTCCCTAGCTGGGGGCCTTCCGGGCTACCCCATGAGCCTGGCTTGGGAGAGCAGCCCGAGAGCCGGCGATGGACGTTCCCCTGCCGGGCCGGGCTTCTCCGTCCTGGCTGCTCTTGGATGGGGCTGAGCGAGGGGGGGCCCCCGATGGTCCGTGGGAGATACCCCTCTCCCCTCGGTTTCCCTGCTTGTCTTCCCCAATGTCCGGTCGGAGGTCGGCGGACATCTTTCCTTCCGACTGCCCGATTCGCTCTCAGAGCCTCTGACCGTCGCCCCGCTCCCCGTGAGCCGCGGCTTCCTCGGCCCAGCGGCCCCGTCCGTCCGCTCGGCTCCAGCGCCGAGGCCCCTTGACCTCTTCCGGCTCGGTCCGAGCCTCAGAACCGAACCGAGTGCGGGAAACGGGACGAGGTTCAGTCGGCGCGAGGGCTGGCTTTGCTTGAGCCTTTCTCTCCGTGACCTGCCGCTGACAGGTCTCTGGCCTTTCTAGCTTCGCCGGGACTGGGGGGGTTGGTCACTGAGCGGTGCGCACGTCCCGAGTTCAAGTCTGGCCTCAAACACGAGCTGGCGTCTCGAGCAGGTCATTCAATCGGTTTGCCTCCAACTGTAAAACGGGCGTGATAGTGCCCAGGGATGTCGTGGGGCCCTTCAGCCCGGCCCGGTTAGCGTCTGAGCTCGGGCAGGGACCCCGCCTCTCCCTGGGCCGGGGGAGTCCAGGCGTGGTCTGTCCGCGGCCCCCGACAGAGAGAAGGCGTCCGGGGCTGGTCTGGGCCGTGGCCATCCCTCCTCTCGGATCTGTCCCTCCTTGACCTTCTCTAACCCCTTAGGTACGATTTTATATCGGACTTGGCCGGGGCCCTTTCAGAGGAGCTGGTAGCTCCATTTCACAGACCTAGAAACTGAGGGGGAGAGAGCTGGGTGAGGGGCCGCCCCTTGCAGCCAGAGCGGGGGCCTTTGAGGCAGGAAACTCGGGGCTAAGTCCCTGGAGGGCCCCGGGCCTGCCTCCGCCCTTCCCCTGACCTTGTTGGGCCCGGCTGCCCAGCCAGCGGTTAAGCAGAGGGCGGGAAGGAGGCCCTCCCTTCTGGGAGCGTGACCCGGGTGACGTGCGTGGGCCTGGAGTGCCAAGGACGGTGGGCACGGGGCCACGGGGGCCTCCCTTAACGGAGGTGGCCGCTCCCTGCCTCGGGCCTGTCCACAGGTGGAGGGTTAGAGCAGCGTCTGGGCCCGGAGGCCCCTGCAGCGGGCGGCCTTGTGGGGGGAAAGCGGGAGCCTCGGCTAGAGCAGCGTCTGGGCCCCCCCGCCCTGGAATCGCTGGCCCCCCAAACAAAAGCAGCTCTCCCACCCTTAGTTGGGCTTTATTCCTCAAGTAGAACTTGGAGGGATTTGAGTGACGGCAGAGGGAACAAAACATGGCTGACTTTTCTCTTTGAATTCAAGGCCGACTTTTTGGAACGGACTTTTGTAGGGCAGACCCCCGGGGAGGGCGATTCTCAGTTCCCGGGGACTCGATCTCAAAGCTGCCAATGGGGCGTCAAAGCACAGTGGCCCCCAGGAGTTGCCGCGGCCTGGCTACCCATCATGCACCGCAGAGCCGGGGCCAAATGCAGACATCACGGGGGGGTTTGGGGGCCCTGCCGCGGACCCCGGGGAGAGCCTCCGGGTCCTTTCGCCGCCACCGCCCCATGAGTCTGTGATGGGTTAGAATCGGGGGCCATGGGGAGGAGGGAAACCTCCTGCGTCTGAGACGATCCCCCTGCCTCGGCCTGAAGCCGCAGAAGGAGGCCGGGCCGCCTCGTGGGCTGGACGGGGAGCGCTCTCTGCAGGCTGTGGGGTGACCTCCGGACGGGGGTGCTCTGGGGGGGCCCGGCTCGGAGCCGGAGGGCACTCGGTTTACTTCCAAGGACCACGTTCTCTCCAGCGCTTAACCCAGGGACGGGTCCAGGTGTGGACATTCGTGGCAGCGGCAAATATGGTCTCGTTCTTGTTTATAACACGCGCCACCCACTGGTCCTTCAGGCCACTCGAAGTGCCCGGCTACGGAAAAGGTCACGGGGCACGTTGGCTGTGGGAGAACGGTTGTCTGTTCCCCACAATTCAGCAAGAGTACGGGGAGCTGGACTTAGGCTAAGTGGCGGCTGCCCCACGCCCTCTCCCTCTGTGACCTCTGTGTGGGCTCAGCCAAGGAAAGCCAGGCTGTTTCCAATCTTGTCATCACTACAAGAGGTGGTGCTTTAAAGTGTAGAAAACCTTCTGGGGAGAGACCCATGACCACGTTTGCTGGGAGAGGGGCCCGCGCGCTGGCCCCCGCTCCCCCTCCCCCCCCGGGCGCTGACCAGAGCCGGGACGCAGCGCGGGCCCGGGGCAGCTGTGGCGAGCGTCACGGAAGGCCGAGTCTACCACGAGCTAAGCCACGTCGTCGATAAGGCCACGGGAGCCGTCCTCCTGGAAAAGGCTGTGACCTGGTTCAAGTAATCCAGGATAGGCTGGGCCCATTCTCATTGGCCTATTCTTGGTTACTTGCACTCGGGCACAGCCACGCTAAGCGGCACCAGCGGCGGGAGGCCCGGAACGCCGGTGGACACCCCAGAGGACGGCCGGCCGACGCGGAGGAGCAGGAGCCGGCCCTCGGCCAGTGGCCCGGCCTGCACAGGCGAGCCACGCTGCGGAGGCGGGATAGTGAAACGGTGTCACGTGAAAGGTCTTCCCTGCAGGCCACGGACAAGGGCCACACCGCCCACATCCCTGCAAAAGTTCAAAAGTTCCGGCCTGCTCTGCCTGCAAATGGGTGTGAGCACAAAGGGGAGCTGGGCCCAGGCCGGTGAACATGCAGGGGAGCCGGCCCAGGCCGGTGTGAACATGCAGGGGAACCAGGCCCAGGCCGGTGTGAGTGGTTAAACCAGGCCCAGGCCGGTGTGAACATGCAGGGGAACCCGGGCCCAGGCCGGTGTGAGTGGTTAAACCAGGCCCAGGCCGGTGTGAACATGCAGGGGAACCCGGGCCCAGGCCGGTGTGAACATGCAGGGGAACCAGGCCCAGGCCGGTGTGAACATGCAGGGGAACCAGGCCCAGGCCCAGGCCGGTGTGAACATGCAGGGGAACTGGGCCCAGGCCGGTGTGAACATGCAGGGGAACCAGGCCCAGGCCGGTGTGAACATGCAGGGGAGGCCGGGCCCAGGCCGGTGTGAGTGGGGAGACCAGGCCCAGGCCGGTGTGAGTGGTTAAATCAGGCCCAGGCCGGTGTGAACATGCAGGGGAGACCAGGCCCAGGCCGGTGTGAACATGCAGGGGAGGCCAGGCCTAGGCCGGCGTGAGTGTCTGAGGGAGCCAGAGGCCGGGCCCAAAGCTGACTTGCTCAGAGAGAGGAGATGAGGTTTTCCTGGCCCCCGTGTCTGGCTGGGCTCTGGCACCTGAGCAGGCCTCAGAGCCCACTGGGCCGGGGGCCTCGAATGCCACTTTGAAAAAGACTAGAATTCCATTTCTAATTGCTGCAAATTCTGGCTTTTGGGGAGTTTGGGTTTTTTGCTTTGGGGGTTTTCCCCTTTGGCCGGGGGTCCCCTCTTAGCTGAGTTCATCCAGGTCCACACCTTCTTAGCCTTCATGGCTCGGTCCGAGAGGGAGCGGACCCCTTCCCACAGATGGGAAGCATCCCCATGGCCCTACCCAGCTCTGAAAGGATTTCTGAGCACTGGCGCCCAGGGGAACTGGGCAGGAGGCCCACGTCCATTTCACAGACAGATGTAGGGCAGCGATACTAGGGGAGGGGGAGGTGCGGGGTGCAGCCCGGGGTCTCCCATGGATAGAGTCTCTGCTTGGGCGCCAAAGGCCTAGGATTTCCATCCTGGTTCTTCTACTTTGTTGCTATGCGGTCTTGGCCAATGAGCTTGTGCAGCTCCTGATTCAGCAGCACTAAAATTACTCCATTTTCAAATGCTTCCGCTTCCTCCACCGGTGCCCATTGCGACCCATCCTGCCGCCCGTCCCGTGGTTCTGTTGTCCACTGTACCCTCCGCGAGTCCCCTGGCACCCAAATGTGAAATGGAAACAAGCTTGGGGCCTCCTGGGCCCGGCTCTTGGCGCTGTCGGTTCCGCTGCCCGAGGTGTGTGTTTGGCCGGGCCGGGGTGGAGGCGAGAACGAGGCGGCTTCCTCTAAGGAGCCGGAGCGGGGAGGAAGCCGAGCGCTCCCTTTCTCTGGCTGCCGCTCGTCCAGCTCGGACCCCAGCCCCGCTGTCTTTGCGGCCCCTCTTCCGTGACCTCCCCCTCAGAATGGAAGCTCTTGTGAGCAGGGATCATGCATTTGGAGCCCCTGCTCCTGGCACAGCGCCTGGCACAGCGGGCACGGGGAGCCAGGACTGGCACCTGCAGCACAGAGCCACGGTCAGGGCCCGCCCTTTCGCCAGAGTAGCAAAGATAGCCCCAGGCATGAGCCGGGAGGGGAGCAGTGGGGGAGGGGGCTTGCCAGACTTCCCCCAGCCACATCATTCCCCATTGGCTCTCTCTGAGGGAGCGGCCCAGGCCGGCCCTGCCCCCTGCTCAGCCTCTCCCGTCCTGGTCACTAAATGGCCCCATCTTTTCCCAGGTCTACGTTCTGAAACGACCACACGTGGATGAATTTCTTCAGAGAATGGGACAGCTTTTTGAGTGTGTGCTTTTCACGGCCAGCCTGGCGAAGGTTTGTCCTGAGGGCAGGGGGTGGGGCTGGATTCTGGAGGAAGGGCTCTGCCCCTCTCCTGGGGGGGCCTCTTAATCCTTCCCCCTCCATCTCCCTCCCTCCTTTCTCCTCCCCCTCCCTCTCTCCTTTCTCCCTGGCTTCCTCCCTCCCTCTGTGTCTGACAGGGGTGTGTTCCGGCAGCGTGTGCCTTGGGGGTTTCCATGGGGACTGGATCCCTGCCCACCCGGGCTGGGCTTACAATGGGGCCTCTGTTGGTGCTGGGGGCCTTGGGACACAGGCTGAGCGGCGCGCCCTGGGATTAGTGCCGTGCTGCCGTGGCAGGGACTCCCGGCGGAGCTGCAGGGGCCGCCCCGGGGGGCGAGTGTCCAGGGGCTGGGCCTGCTTCCGCACCATAGTGCCCGCTGAGGGCTCATTAGTGACCGGGGGGTCGCTCCCACAGAGAAGCAGCCCGAAGAGGTTAAGGGCGGCCTTGGGAGCTCTGCAGGGCAGGGCCTTGCCACGGGGCGGGGAAGCCAGCGCTACCCACGCAGGGGCCCCCATTGTCACTCTGCCTGCAAGGACCCAGGATGCCCCAAGAAGAGAGCTGGGCCCTCCCTCCCCCCTCTTCTTAGACCCAGCTCTCCAATCAGCATTTATTCGGGGCTCCACTTCCCACGGCTCTGCTGGGCCCTGCGGGACAGAGACCCGAGAGAGAAACGGGCCCGCCCGGGGGCCTCTGCACACAGACACGGCAGCCCGAGCTCCAGCCTCAAAGGGGCGAGCGCTTTTCTGGATGAGTGGGGGCCCCCCGGGGGGCGTCCTCCGCGCTGGGCCCAGCAGAAATCGGGGAGGGAAGCCTTGGGGTGCCGCCCAGTCCGTGGCCTCCCCCACGTAGGGGTCCCTGCCGAGGACGCCCCCAGAGCGCCTGCCGGCTGAGTTCGTCCCCTTGGCTGTGGGCAGCCCGCCGTGGCCCGCCGCCCCGGAGGGAAGAGCCTGAAATCCTTTGCCTTGTTTGGGCCGCTCTCGCCGGCCGCCCGCCCACAGCTGCTTCTGGCGGCCTCCCCGCCTCCGGCCCAGCTGCCGGGGGTGTCAGGGACCAGCTGGCCGGGCAGCGTCACAGACGTGGGCAGACCCACGGGCCCGAGGGAGGGGAGGTCGGTGCGGGCCTGGGCCCCGCGAGGGGACGCTCCGGACTTGGGCAGGTCGGGTTTTCCTCCAGACTTTTTCCTTCTTGCCCAGAGGCCCATGGACTCGGTGATTAGAAGCATCATTTTGCGACCCCCCCCCTTCAGTTCTGAGGGGCCCCCGTGTGGGGCCACAGCCAGAGAAGCTGGGCTCTCGGCGCTGAAGGCCCCGGCCGTTCCAGCACGTACCTCCCCCTCCCCAGCCAGGCCTGGCGAGCCATCCCTCCCTCCTGTGGGGGCTCAGGGGCCGGCCGCTCCCGCCAGCCTCCAGCCTCCCCACCCACTCCGTTCCTCCTGACGTGCCTGTGGTCACTTGTCCGGGCTCTGCGGCCCTCAGAGGCCCAGGATCAGGCCCCCGAGCTGCAGGAGGGGCTCGTGCTGTCCCGGCCTTTGCTCTGCCCTGAACTGAAGGCTCGGCAGCGTCCCTTAGGGACTGGCAGGAACTGCCCCCTGAGCGAGCCCCCCCAGGGGCCCCACTCGGGCCTCTCTCAGGCAGAAGCCCGGTCCCTGCTCCCCTCCCACCCCCACACTCCCGAGGTGACGTTTGCTGGGGGCTAGAGGCCAGAAGGGAGACCTTGTGGGGTTCTCGGGCCACCTGGGGACAAAGAAGCAGCACCTGGGCCTTCTGCTGGTCTGTGCAATGGGACAGAAATGAGGTGAAGCCTTGGGAAAGTGCACCCTGCCCCCTTGGCCCCCCAGTGGCCCTCGAGGAGTCTGGGAAATGGGAATTCTCCCTGAGGTGAATGAGACGCAGACAGAGACGGACGTTTCGGTGCCCTCCTGGTCCGGGCCTAGGGCTGCACTCCCTTCCCTTCCAGCTGCGGGCCCCAGGCCGGGCTCGGACCCCCGGACCGCCCGCCCCTCCAACCCCTCTTTTGTTTCTACAGTACGCAGACCCCGTGGCAGACCTGCTGGACCGCTGGGGCGTGTTCCGGGCCCGGCTCTTCCGAGAGTCCTGTGTTTTCCACCGAGGAAACTACGTGAAGGACCTGAGCCAGCTGGGCCGGGAGCTGAGCAAAGTGATCATCATCGACAACTCTCCGGCCTCCTACATCTTCCACCCAGAGAACGCGGTAAGTGCTTCCGCGCCAGGGCCTGCATGGAGCGAGGGGCGCTCTAGCGGCCTCCCTCCCTCCCCAGCTCCCCTCCCAGACCGGCAGGGGCTCCTCGGGCTGGGCCCGGCCCCACCTTCTGCATATAAAGGAGGGGCTGCACCGTGGTCAGGGAGGTTCGGCACCGGGTCTCACGGGCCCCGGGAGCGCGCCCCCGGGAAGTGCGAAGCTGGGCGTCGGACCCAAGTGGCCTTGCTCCCTGGTTGGAGGGCCTGAAGCTGGGGTCGGGGGGCTGCGGGGAAGAGGGAGTCAGTAACCGAGAGCTCAGCCCCCTCTGCTCCCCTTTTTATGACGGTCTGGGGAGTCCCTGGGAGGCCTCAGGAACAGGAAGTGTTCTGGATGAAGGGACGCTCCCTCCCCCACCTGGGGCTGGGTGCGGCCGTCTCCCCGCGTGCCCAGCGACGCCCTGACACACACGAGGGGGCCCGCCTCCCACTCGGCAGGGTCTGGGACCGAGCCGGCCGCTAGGAGACCGTGCGCTGGGGAGCGCCCGGCTCTTCCAGGCCACGTCCCCTGAGCGTCCAGAGGGGGCACTTCGGTCTGGGCGCCGTGCAGCCCAGGGCAGCAGGGCCATCGTCCCGCCCTCCCGCGCCCCTCGCCTTTGGCAGGAGATGGGCCTGGGGGCCCGGGATCCCGGCCTGGGGGAGCCTGAGCAGAGACTGCGTCCCTTCACTCTTCCCATTTTTGCCACTCGATTCCTGATGTTAGGAGGGCCCTCCCCAAATAAAATGTCCTTTGGGAAGAGACAGGTGGAGAGGTGAAAGCCTTCTGGGTGATGGGCTCCCCCTTACCACGGGGGCGAGCAGGTTCCCCCAAGAGGAAGGAGTGGGGGGGCTGGGCAAGGGGAGGCCCAGAGTGCCCAAGAGGGCTTCCTGATTCCAGTCTGTCACCGTGTCCACGTTTCCAGGAAGCCGCTCCAAGGCCACGGCGTGGGGAGAGTCGCTGGGTTGCCGGGCTCAGGTCCCCTCCCCATCACAACAGAAAAGACCAGAGTTTGTCAGCAAAGCGCATAAATGAAGGGGGTCAAGCCTGCTCCTCAGGGGTCCCCTTAGAGGCGAGCGAGCCGGCGGCCTCCCCGGGCCCGGGCGTTCGCTGACAGGCCGTCGCGTGCTCTGTTCCAGGTTCCCGTGCAGTCTTGGTTTGACGACATGAACGACACCGAGCTGCTGGATCTGATCCCCTTCTTCGAAGGGCTGAGCCGAGAGGAGGACGTCTACGGTATGCTGCAGAAATTCGGCCCCAGGTAGCCCTGGTCTCGTCCCTCCTTCCGCCCTGGCCGTGGCTGTTGCCGAAGTCGACGCGGGCTCCGCCCATCTCCGCCATCCCCGCTTGGGAATGGACGCTGGGAGGAGGCAGGCTCTGCCGGACCTGGAAGGAAGACGAGCAGGGGCGGGCGGGCTGGCGGGCGGCCCTCGGGGCCCCGGGGCCGTCCCCCCAGGACGGCCCCGCCGAGCTTCCTGTCTGTCTCCTGCGGTGTAGTTGATCATGCCTCTTTTTAAAAAGGAAAAGAAAATCACTATTTTAAAAAGGACCTCTTTTCATGAATTTCATAAATAGAAACACGTTTTCCTGGATCGCTTTTTCTTAAAACATACCAAAAAAATGAATGAATCTTGATGTGTTTCAGCAGTTGAACCCCTGCTCCCGACTGTCCTTCTTCCAATTCGACATCCAGACCTTCTCCCTCCTGTTCCTGCGCAGAGCAGTTGAACGGACTCTGAGTTTCTTTCCTACTGAATGAAGTGCCTTTGGAATGTTATTTTGAGATAAAAGTTAATTTTTGTATACTGCGTATTTCCAGACATCTTTTAATCTTTTATTGTCTAACTGCTTTAAAAAAAAAAAAAAAAAAAAAAGGAGAGTTTTATAGAGCATTGTAATATATGATAACTAAAAAGGCGGAAAGAGAGGGCGGCCAGACGCCGGGGGGCGGGATTCCCCGCCCCGTGGCCACGCCGAGCCTTCCCCTGGGAATCTCTCGGCGTTTCCCGCGGTTCCGTGTTCGTCTCCATCGTCTCCGTCCGTCGGGCCGGCCCGGAGGCTCTCTGCGTTTGTGCGGCCCGAGCGCTCGAGGGAACGTCTCCCGGCGGGGAGGTGTGGGGTTGGTGTTTTTGGCAGCGCTCGCGGATCGAGCTTCCGATCCCCTCCCTCCCCACCCCGAGACGTGACGCCGTCCCATCGCTTCTCCCGCCCAGCTGCCATCCGGACGTCCTCGGCAAATGCGATGATAAAACCCCCCGTTTTCTTTGGAGGCCAAAAAAGAAATCTTTCTACAAGTCTTTCCTTTCAAATAGCCCGCTGGGGTGAGCTGGATATCACGTCGAGCTGTTCTGGGAGCTTTCTCTTCATTGCTGCTACGTTCCGTCGGCTGACGGAACCACCCCGGCGGCTGTGATACTGTTCTTCGCCACCGTGCCTACACCAAAAACCCACTTGCTTTGATCTGCCAATATGGGAGCACCCCCGGACCCGGGAGTGCTCCCGTCTCACCTTCTGGGGGAACTAAGTGACAAAAATGAAGCGTCTCTCCATGGCATCCGTTTTGTGGTAGTGAGTCCTCCCCGCTGGGGCCACCCTCGTGCCAGACAACGGGGGAGGAAGAGCGGCCCTCGAGATGTTTGGGAACGGCAAGGGTCCGCCCCCTCCCAGAGCCGGGAGGCTCACCGGGGACTCGGCGGGCCGAGAGCCTTCGTTCCCCATCCAGCGCCCGTCGCCCTCGCCGCAGAAAAAGGCCAGCTGGACTCATCGCTTCCCAAAGAACCGGCCCCTCTCACGTGAGCAGCGCCCTTGTCCCGGGCCCTTCTCCTGCAGAGCATCTCTGGTGGAGAAGGGGGGCGGATGAGCCCAGGTCACGAGCGGTCCAGCCGAGGTCAGAACCAGTTTTTTGCTTTAATTTGTATTGGATGCGGAGCAAAGAACCTCCCTGCCAAAAAGCACCCTCCGCGTCGCGGGCGCGTCCACCATGGGCCTGGGAGCGACAGCGTCTCCTTCCGTGATGAGTGTGGGCAGAGCCGCCGTTCAGTGCTCATTCATCCAACCAGTGATTGACCCCATTGCCTTAAATGTCTGTGAATGAATGTTGATCCTAAGTGTCTTTTCATGTCTCAAGTCGTCACGGACACAGACCTTGGAACTTCTGTTCTGGCCTCCGGCGGACAGATGGATTTCAACGAGACACAACCAAATCGTGTTCTTTCTTGGCGACACGGGACCGCCTTGAGAGAGGAGAGAGGGCCTTGAAGTTCACGAAGCGGGAAGGCCGGCGCGCCATCCTCAGCCGAGCGATTCCCGGAGGCTCTGGCGGGCGGGCGCGAGGGCCGAGCTCGGCGGGGCCCCCTCCGGCCGCCTCGAGATTCCCTTTTCATTCCCGCCGTGTCTGCTGGGGCCGGACACGCGGCGTCAAAGCACCTACACTTTAACGAAGCAATAGCGTCGGAGGCCAGAAAAGGAGCAGAATGTTTGCTTTAAAAAAGGAAAAATGGATACGGGTATTTTTAATTATTGCCATTTGTTAATTTATAGGCCTTCAAAGTAAGAAAAGGTTCAAATGTTGTATCTACATGTGCCATATGTCTCCCTCCATCGCCAAAGCAGTCCTGAGTTGAGTCTTGTGTCGAGCCCGAGAAAGGGGCCGTGGCCCCCGGCCTGTGGGCCGCCTCGGTGCCTTTGGGGGGCCAGGCAGGACGCCTGGGGTGCTGGAAACCCACGCGAGGGTGGCCGTGTGAAGCAGGAGAGGGGCCACGGTGCCCCAGCTTCTCCGGACGGTGCCGGGGTGGCCCCGGGACTTTCCCAGAAGTCTGGGAGCGCTTCCCCCTCGGGTTTTCCGAGCAGTGTTTTTGTTCATGGAGAAGAAAGGTTCCGCTGGGCCGGTGGAAGGGACAATCCCATCCTAGGGGCGCCGGGCGAGGCCGACGACGGACGTGGAGAGGAGGGAGCCGTGGGACGGGCGGGCACGGCCTTCTCCGTTTAAGGCACTTTCTGGCCGACGCCGAGCTGCGGCCCCCGGCGGGCGCGGGGAGCTTCCCGGCCACTGATGTCCCCAGTGCTGGGTCGGGCGGGAGGCCGTGGCAGCTGCCCGGGCTTCTCCTGGCTAACTATGCAACCTGAGCTGTACGGTCTTTGTTACGTTGTGCCGGGAACTCGGTGCATCTGCCTGGTATGTTCCGGGAGCTTCCTTCGCAGCTTGAGAGCCGGCCAGCGGCGGGCGAGGGACTTGTCCGGCCGGCCTGGATCTGGGAGGACCTTGGTGGCGGAAGGAGCCTGGAAGAGCGCCGGGCCGTGGGAGGAGGGCCGTCACTCGGGAGGGCGCCACGCTTTCCTCACTGTCCAAAATAAAGAGTTTTTAACAACGAGAGGCGCGTGCTGTGGTTCACTGTGGGCTGCGCTCCTTCCCCCGCCGCTCTCCGGGCCCGGCGGCTCGCCAGCCCCCTCGGCGCCGCTCGCTCAGTGGCAGCCGGGCCGAGCTCCTGTCAAGGTCTTTGCTTTTCCTCAGCTTTTAGGTTTGCTTCTCCCGACGTCCCTCGTGCATCACCCCAAACGTGGCTCCTGGAACAGGAGGGACGCGTCGGGGCGTTCTGTCAGCACCGGCTCCCCTGGAGCTCTCGGGGACAGGAGCCGGAGCCTCCGGGGAAAGTGGTCTCCCTTTTTATAAAAGTGGCTGTGAAACCTCCGGAGCTCCAGCCACAGCCACAGAGACCGACCCTGCGGTAAAACAGGGTCCTGTGAGGGGGATCCTGGACAGTCCCCCCCCAACTGTCCGCCAGGATCAGCTCAGCCGTGTGGGGCTAAAGCTCCCAGGTAACGGGCTGGCCGAGGTCAGGGCTCCCCGTCCCAGAAGGCTTTGCACCGGGCGGGCTTGAGGGGGAAACATTTCTAGAACATGCTGGGAAGATGGAAGTGCCAGATGCTCTGAATACCCCTCCCCCATCTGGTTCAGCCGGCCCAGTCCCTAGAGATACCCAGGGAGACGGACGGGGGGGACATGAACCCCTGGGTGCAGAGTCTGTGAGACTGAGAATGAGGGGGCTGGTAGTGAAGGGGTTATAATGAGCGCCGGCCCTGGCCGCAGATCCCCCCCCCCCCCCAGGCCCGGCCGACGTGGGGCAAGTCCCTCTCAGGCCTGTGCTTGCCACAGGGCGCCCATCGAGCTCCTCCGCTGCACTTCCCCTGGCATCCCACGTGCAGCCTGTGGGCAGCAAGCACCTACTGTGTGCAGGCTCTGGTCAGATGCACACACTCCGGGAGAGGCCGGGAGGTGGAGGCGGGGCATAACGGGGGTGGGGGGGGGGGTGGCAGGAAGGCAGGGGCGGAGTCCCTGCAGTGACTCAGCTACAAAAGGGACAGGAGGGTCCCAGGAGAGGGGGGAGGCTTCTCAGTGGGCCCCGACCTGAGGGGAAAAGCACGACTCGAAATCCCATTGTGTGTGAGCCCATCTGGCTTTGGATCTGCAAGCCCAGTGGACAGCCGGAGCCAAGGAGCCGGGCACTGAGCTGGCTCCTTCCGTCCTCCCCAAAGCCATCTGTCCTCCTGTCAAAGGTGCTCCGGGGTGCCAGGGAGAACAGGAAGCTGGCCGTGGCAGGATCCATAAATAGCACCAAGCCTACGGGTGCCTCTGGGAGCCAGGCCGCAGCAGGGGGCACAGAGTGAGGGGGGAGGGGCACACGGGGCCACACGGAGCCCCCGCCCTCAGCAGCCTGCATCCCCCCAGTATATGAGTGAAGGAAGAAGGACCAGACAGTGGGGGTGGGGAGGAGGGGGGAGAGCAGCCGCATTCGCACAGAGAGCTGAGGCGGGGCTCACAGGAAGCAGGTTCCCTGCCCACAGAGGGCAGAGATGAGGATGCCCCGGGGGCCAATGGGGCCTGACCATAGAGGGGCCGGGGGGGGGGGGGGGGGGGGGGACAGGCTAGAGAGGCCCCCGGCCCTTCTGTTCCAGGCCGCCATTCCTGGCACGGACGGTCTGCTTCTGCAAGTGCAGAGGTAGCCTCTCAGTCCTCCCAGCCAGCCTCATGGCCTTCCTGCTTCTCGGTGGTCCCGGCAGGCCGGCCGCCTTCAGAGGCCTCCCTGAAAGGGGGCACCCGGAGTCTGCTTCCACCCAGACCTCCCAGCGTGTCCCAGGCTCTGGCGCTCCTCTGTCCCGGTGGCCAGACCAACTCCCCCCCCCCCCCCCCCCCCCCGCCATTGCTCTTGGTTCCGCCCTTGGGGCCAAACAGAAGCACCCGAAGGCCTCTCCTCTCGTATTCCTCCTGGGCCTTCCTCTCACCGGAGTCGGGACAACCCCCCAAGGTGACCGGTACCCCCAGGAGCTCGGGATCCTCCCCACTGGCTCAAGCCCCACTGCCTTGTGCTTCAGCTCCCCCGAGCCGCCTTCCCATCAGATTTCTTTGTCAGAAGAACACTTCCTTCAGAGCAAATGTCCCAGCATCCTCCCCGGTGCCCCAAGGTGCCATCTCCTTCCCTCCTGCTCACCTCCCCCTCCCTGTTCCCTCCTGCCCACCTGCCCAAAGGATCATGGGAGGCCCCTACCCCAGTTTGGCTCAATTCCCACATTGCCTGGTCCGCCCAGCCCCCCCAAGTTCCCGGCCAGCTTCCCCCGGCCTCCCTGCTGGGCCGGCCGCCACACCTGGCCTGCATTCCTAGCCCCTGGCTTGGGGAGACGGCCACGGGAGAGGCCCAAAGTCCAGGCCTAGGGGCTGGCGGGGAGGGCTGAAGGTCTTCAGAACCTCCCCCTTTACCACGTGATGTCACAGAGGCCGGTGAAAGTGCTTTTCACTTTCAGACCAAAAGTGGGGAAGAGCTCCAAGGGGCAGCCGCCGAAGGTTCCATGGTGGGAGATCCCTGGCACGCGGCTGCTCCCCAGCCCACGGCGGACCCCCACAGAAGGCCCCTGGGCCGGCTTTCCGGGCTCCCAAAAGCAGATCCAGCTTCCCCAGGGAACACTAGAGCGGGGAGACGTGAGTCCTTCATCTCCAGCCTCTAGCCTGGAACAGGCTCCTTGAGGACAGAGAGCAGCGCATTTTAACTTAGGCCCTTGGTACTTGGCCCAGAGCCCGCACACAGGACACGGACAAGCTCGCCACGGGTTCCCTGGCGCTCCCTTGGCTAGGCCCCACTAGGAGCACTCCCCGAAGGTCGAGCTCCCCAACGCGTGGCTCCTACTCAGAGTTCTTGGGACTTAGGCTACTCCCAGCCTGCTCGTGAGCTTCCCACTGATTGTCAGTAGCCTCGCTTCTCTTAGCAAAGGGGTCGACTCCACGGGTAGAGTAAGCTCCCCCAAAAATGCCCCCCAAAGTCGGCTGCGGAACCTGCCAGCAGCCCAGGCTCAGAGTGGGGACAGGCTGAGACTCAGAGTCGTGCGTGGAGCCCATGCGGGACCCCGGGGAAACGCTCAGTTCCTTGTTTATGAAAATCCTGGGATCTCGAGTCCTGAGCCAACATTCTTTGGTTCCCGATGAGTCCGGCTTCCTCCCCCGGCTGGCTGGTCCTCCCGCCCGTGTTTGTCCTCCATGTGTCTGGGTCGGGTGTCTCCTCCCACTCCCAAATATCCAATGACATGGACCGTGGGGCCAGGGCGACTAGCTCACTCCCTCGGGACTCCCTCCCCCGTCCCTGTTCTCTTCTGGTACAGGCCTAAGGGGGCTCTCTGGGTATTCCCGAGCCTGGAGGCCTCCCCCACCCAGCCGACCACCCACCGACCTGGACTGCAGACAGTCATTTCCCCCAGTTTTAAAAATCCACCCGAGTTATGGTTGGTCATTTGGCAGCTAATCGGTCAAAGTTCTGGCCCCAATCAAAGAGGACATAGAAGGACATATGAAGTCACGCAAAACACTTCCATGTTGTGTTGTGAGAGAAAACGCAGCCCAAACAACCAGGAGAAAAATAAAGCTAAAAAGTGCTCCTGAATCTGCATTCAGACTCCATCCGTTCTTTCTCTGGAGATGGAATGCATTTTTCTTTCTTTCTTTTTTTTTTTTTTTTTTTGGGGGGGGGGGGGCCTGAGGTAACTGGGATTAAGTGACTTGCCCAGGGTCACACAGCCAGGAAGTTTTAAGTGTCTGAGGGCAGATTTGAACTCAGGTCCTCCTGACTTAAGGGCTGGGGTTCTATCCACTGCGCCCCCTAGCTGCCCCTATGGATGGCATTTTTCATCATGAGACTGTCAGAATGGACCCGGATCATTGTGCAGCTGCTGCAAATAGCTCGGTCACTCACAGTGACCCTCCATGACAGTATCGCTATTTCTTTGGACACTAGTGTCCTGGTTCTGCTCATTTCCCTTTGCAGGCCTCCTCATCAGCATTTCTTAGAGCACAGAAGCATTCCATCCCAACTCGGTTCAGCCATCCCCGCTCAATGGGCATCCCCTCAGCTTTCACCTTTTTGCCGCCACTCACAGACCTTCTGTAAATATTTTTGAACGAATGGGTTGTTTTGGGTTTTCTCTCTCTGGAATACAGACCTAGCTGTCGTCCTGCTGAGTCAAAGGGGATCCGTGCTTTTCTAGCTTTTTGGACACAGTTCCAAATTCCCCCCAAAGTGCTTAGATTACTCCACAATTTCACCAACAATGCAT
Source organism: Antechinus flavipes (assembly GCF_016432865.1). NCBI lineage: Eukaryota > Metazoa > Chordata > Mammalia > Dasyuromorphia > Dasyuridae > Antechinus > Antechinus flavipes. Next base: position 3,825,559 of record NC_067398.1, read on the forward strand.
TAGTTTCCTAATTTTCCCGCATCCCCTGGAACAGTTGTCATTTTCCCTTTCTGTCATATTAGACATCTGCTATGTGTGAGGTGGTACTTGAGAGTCATTTGCATTTTTCTCTGATCAATAGTGATTTAGAGCATTTTTAATGTGTCTATCAATGGCTTTGATTTCTTCTTTTAAAAACTGCCAGTTTGGGCCACTACGTGATACAGGGGATAGAGCCCCAGTCCTGAAGTCAGAAGGACCTGAGTTCAAATGTGACCTGAGACACTTAACACTGCCTAGCTGTGTGACCCTGGGCAAGTCACTTAACCCTAATTACCTCAGAGGAAAAAAATTGCCAGTTCATATCCTTTGATCATTTATCAGTTGGGGAATGGCTCTTGTTTTTATAAAATTGACAGTCCTCTACCTATCTGAGAAATGAGGCCTTTTTCAGAGAAACTTGCTATACAATTTTTTCATGATTATTTGACAATGATTATTTATTTAACAATCATATTTCCAATTTTAGACATCTAATCATATTAATTGAGATGGATACGTCAAAGCCTTTCCCTTATATTCTTCCTCTTCTCCCCTCACTCAGTCTCCAATTTTAGAAGCTATCTAGGAATCTAGAGAGGTTCAGGAATTATCCTTTTCAGGGTCTTCTCAAGTGCTTCATGTGAAAGAGCTTCCAAAAAATCCATATGGCACAGTTCACAAACAACTGGAAATGAACATTCTTAGATCCAAATACAGATATCCTTCTACAAAATTCTCATGTGACATATCCTCAACTAGGTCTCGGTGCTTGCAAAAGACTTTCCCCGAGCCCTCACCCATTAAAAAAAAAAAAAAAAAAAAAAAAGGTTAGATGAAAGGAAAAGAAAATCAAACTTCCCATTTCCAAAGAAAAACTTATTCTTATTTTCCAGTTGTATCTGATTTTTCACGGTCCCATTTTGGAGTTTTGTGGGCAAAGATACTAGAGTGATTTCCCATTTTCTTTTCCAGCTTGTTTTACAGATGAGTAAACTGAGGTAAATAGGGTTAAGTGAATTGTTTAGAGACACACAGCTAGGAAGGGTCTGAGGCTGGATTGAACTCAGGGAGATGAGGCTTCTTGATTGCCCACCATTCTATCCACTGCTCCATGCATTTGTGGAACAACCAAATAGTTTCTAATTCACCCTACCGGAGGACACACAATGTTTTTCTTATTTTAAAGCCAACCTTGACTTCTTTCTTTATTGTGTGATGTGCCCTGACAGTTTGTGTAAGATCTTTGTGGATTGTGGGTTCTGGGACCCCCCTGGATCCCAGGGACCCAGAATGGGATTGGAATGGTGAGGGTCCAATTTTGGGGGGGGAGCAATTGGGAATAATATCCACGGCACATAGACTATTCAGACATTAGACGTTTGAAAGCAAAATCCTAGAATCTTGCAAGTCACAGGAAGGCAGTACAGCTCCCTGTGAATACAGAGGAGCGATTCTACGACAAACCCAGCCGACCACACTCAACTAAGCCTGGTGTTAAAGAGCTTTCCTCTACCTCACCATCATGTAAGGAGAAAACCTCAATCGATGGCAAGGATCACAAGGCTGAGCCATGGGATGAAAGGCAGAAAACTTCTTGTGAAGGTTGGGAGCAAGTCACATCTCTAGGACTATGCATAAAAACACTGAGTCAGTGAAACGAACAGAAAGTTCAAGCTAAGGCCCTCCAAGGGAATTAGAGTGGTAGGGGGAGAGAGATGGAAGGTGGAGGAGGAAGGGTGACTGAGATATTGAAGAAAATGGATCTGAGAGAGACAGCCACCAGCAGGAATGAGAGACATAATGGGGGCAATCACAACTCTTCCAGGAAAAGGCTCCTTCTGTTCTCTCATCTCCTGTTTGGCAGGTGACAAGCCTTAGCCCCCATATCCCGAGGGAAGGATGGGCTGAGTATCCCCTTCCTGTTATTCTCTTTTGATTTTAGATGGAGTATTCAGAGACAGGAATTACAAGGAACCACATGAATGGCAGTTATCCAGAAGTCCTATCGGAATCCCTCTGGTGACTTGGGGTAACGCAGTGGCTTCCAACTGAAGAAGTGCTTGCCGATGGACGAAGAAAGCCCATGGCCCAAGAATGGCGACAGCTTCAGGGAGTGAGACCCCTTGTGGCAGAGAGAATACCATTGTGGACTCCCAGACGCTTAAAGAATCCAGAAGAGAGCACCATCGAAGAGAAAGTTCTTTACGACTCGGAGAAAGGAGAGGAGGAACTCCTCTGTAAGGGGTGAGCTCGCCCTTTAGCCCACACAACTCACCACCTCGTATTCTAAACTTGAGCCCACTTGTCCCGGGATATATGTGTGTTTACGAGCAGAGTCTGCTCCCCAATTTGGAGGAAAAGTTTTTGTACCAACCCTTCTTCCTCTAGCTTTAGTTATCGCGTTTCTAAAATGAAGTCTGCCTGACAAATGGAGAGGCGGGAGCTGAGCTTACTGATGAGGGCTCAAGATCAATGCACTAGAAATCCAGTCCCACGGAATTTCTCCAGAACCTTGAGTGACATTAGGTCTGGGCGACCCAACCTATAACTGGGAGTGGAAATTGGAGGAGGGGGCCGATGGGGAACGCTACCCTGAAATCTTCAGATCAGCTGCCACAAAGAAACAAGTCCCTGGGAAACTCCACGATCTTGCTTTGTCATGGATAATGCTAAACTCACGGTCAATATAGTTAGATCCTGAAGGGATCTGAGAGATCGCCCTAAAACATCCCTACTAAATGGGTAGGGAGGCTCTGAAGTTCTCTCTAGAGACATCCTGAACTTCTTAATGTTGTATATAGTATTGGGGTGCTGTGTCTTGGTGCATAGAAAAATATTCAGAAAGACCTGAATTCTAAATCCAGCCCTGCTGCTTCCCAAGTTTTTGAAGCCCTTAAGCCCCCATTTCTTCCTAAGTGGTAGGTGGGCGGAGCACCCAGCCCTCCTCCTCTCCTAGCTGGCTCACTCATCCATCCTGTGTTTCCTCTGGTTGGCTGGGGCTTCCCAGCAGGAGCTGCCTTTCTCTGGGTTGGGGGGATAACTGGTGGGAGCAAACCCTGTGCAACTCCCAGATCCACATCACTCGGCTTCCCAGCTAATCACTCAGCCAAGATGATTCCATTGACTTAAAAAAAAAGGCAGAACACAACATTACACACACAAATCTAGGAAACTCTCCACGAATGTGCACAATGTCCACAGGGCGAATGGGCCCAAACATACAGAACCACGGCATGGAGTGCAGGTCTGGGATGGCCCACAACTCTGGACAGTGGACCTTGAAGTCCTTGGTTTCCCCCATCACAGCTGGATGAGCTGTTGTTCTTTCTCCAACCAACTGGCTTAACCACAAAGTTCCTGATAAAGGGTCCATGACAGGTCACAAGCCTTCTGCAAAGCAGATCCCCTCCACTCCTGTCCAGAGAAGAAATCCGCCATTTTCTGGCATATGGAATGGGCCAATAAGGAGGATGGTAACTGACAATCTGACTAATTATAACTCAGAACAAAGGGAGCCTTGAAGGGAAGGAGTGTCCACTGGGGAGCACACCTCTTCTTGTGAGAATCTGTGAATAAAGAACTCTTCTGTCACTTAAAAGAGCCTTGGCTATAACTCTGCTCTGGGGCAGCAGTGCGCAACGGCAGCTCCTTCCAGGCGGGCTCCCCAACCCTGCCGTGCTTCCAGGAGCCTTTTGATGACACTACTATGTACAAACAAGCTGTAAACCTGATGGACTGGAGATAATCAGGAGAGGGAAGGCCCTAGAATTAAGGGAGGGAAAGGAAAGAGGAAGAGAAGCAGCATTTATTAAGTGCCTACTAGGCACTATCTTAAATACAAATATTAACTCATATGAGATAAAAAGGGTTCCCAGCTCATGAAGCACTCCAGCCACCTTTCCTCTGATCTTATGTTTGTTCTCTGTGGGACTGCTTTTTCAATATTTTCACACAACTGCTTTTTTCCATCAGTGGACTCTTGAGAGCTCTTTACATAGCTATAAATTCAGTGAGCATTTCTAATCCTGCTTAAATTTCTTTACCATCACTCTCTCTAAAAAGGAGGAAGAAAATATTTAATCAAATATGGATTGTTTTTTCCTTCATCATTCAGAGAAAACTCCACTTAGAGATCTTGATTTACTCCTATTTGGCAAAAGATGTTTTCTTCACCCGATCAGCCTCCTACAGATTCATCTCACTGCCCTTCCTAAAACGAGCACAATACCAGGGCAGGGTAGGCTAGGACCATCACTCCCTTGTTGCGGCCGCTCCATTTGTTAGGGCTGCCTAAGTGTGCATTCATTTTCTTGGCTCTCAAACCAGACTTGACTCATACTGAGCTAATCCTCTCCCCGCCCCCATCCTGCTGCTCCCATGTCCTGTCCTTGTGGAGCCAATTGTACTGACATGTATTTATTCCCATCATTTTGTTGAGGTGGGAAAGGGGACCCCAAAAGTATGGCGTCACAGACCGGTGCCCGAAGCTCTCAGAAGAATTTGCAGGCCCTCACATTACAAAGCGGGCTTGGATTTCCAAAAGAAATTAGCAGAGAAAGAGAAGCAAGGAAGTCATTTATCCAGCTTCTGGCATTGAGATGCTAATTTTATGGCACGAGGAAGGAATGTGGTTCTCCTTGGCCAGATCATTAGCGACCATTTTATCAGCCAGCAATGAATCGAGGAGTGGTCTTAATCTCGAGTTTGATCTGTGGGACTGTTCGGAGGCCAGGAGGTTATCTGAGGAGTGGTCAGAATCGGGCTGGGTGTGGGAGTTTTCTGAGGCAGACTCCAAAGCCAGAAAATCCAGAATCACCGACTCCTCCCCCAAATCAGGGGACCACAAAATCTTATATCAATTTCATTTGCAGAATCAGACTTTGAGCGGGGAAAGACAGCCCAGGGATCAGCACCCCATACAAGTCTGTCTCCCAGCTCCATGACCCCCACAGCTGTAATGAACGTTCCATCCACACCTCCAGGTTCTCCACCCGCTTGAACCACAGCTGTTGGGGGAATGTGGTTCCCCTGACCTCCAGGGCCTCTCTCGCAGGCGGGCTCTGCTGCCCAGGAAACGAGGGAACCACCCCTCGGGCGCTCAGGGGAAAATAAGACCACTGCTAGAGAGCGGTGACCCCTTATCCTCAGTCCTGGGAAGGGGGTACCAGGGCTGCTGTTGGGTCATGTCCGACTCTTGGTGACCCCGCCATGGACCACAGGACACCCGTCCTCCTGGGCTCCACCATCTCCCAACTCTGTCCAAGCTCCTGTTGCTGCTCCCCGTCTCATCCTCTGCCTGCAATCTTTCCCAAGGTCAGCGGCTTTCCCCGCTTGTTCTCCTTAGGAGCTTCAGCATTCGCCCTTCCAGTGAATGTTAGGCACCGGAGGGGGGATTACGTAACTTTCCTGGGGGAGCACAGTCAGTGGGAAGGGGGAGCACTGAAGCACCTGCTAGGAGCGAGGCACTCTGCTTCGCGCTTTATTACAATGAGCCCCTCCTGCTCCTTTACTATAATCGGCCCAGTCTCCGAGGCTTTGCTGAGTGTAGCCGCAGCTCATCCAGCTTTTCATTATTTGTCCTTGGCCCTCGGAGTTGGTCTTGACGAGCCCATCTTTACCTAATTCTGGGGGTCCCTCCTCCTAGCTCGCTCCCAGACCTGTCCCCAAGGCTTCGGGTTCCTCCCCTTACTCCCTAGATCCTGCCTGGGCTCCAAAGCCAAAGGCTCCTTCGGTCATGATTTGTTGCACCGGCTCGAGCCGGTAGAACAGCAACCGAGTACGCGGGAAGGATTCTGTGACGTCACTCCCGCGTGTCGATTGCGCTGTCAGGTTTCCCAACCTAGTTCACGTGCCCGCTTCAATATCCTCTCATCGATCCTCCCAACAAGGCGTTCAGTACTTGGCCCCGGAAACCCGGCCCCCGGGCTATGATTTCCGGGCTTCCTCCAAGAGCCCCCCCAACTGAACCCCAGGCCTTGGCTCTGCTCATTAGCGCCCCCTTCATCCCGCCTTCCTCGCTCCTAAACGCCGGGCTGCGCGCTGTCTCCCATCAGACTGTCAGCTCCTTGGGGGCTGAGCGCAGTGTCTGGCACACAGTGGGCGCATGGCAGATGCTTGGGTAGACAGAGTGACTCCGGGCCTGGGGGCGCCCCTTAGCGGCCCCTGCCCGGAGCTTTAACTCTCTGAACAAAGGGCTGGTTCGGCTGCAGAGAGGCCAGTGGGGACATTCCCGATAGCTGGGCCAAGGGGCCGGTCCACAACCTAGGGCTCTTCTAGGCCCGCCGAGGCCAGTCTGACCATGGCTTCGGTCCCTTCCTTCTGCAGTCTCAGTTTCCACATCTTTAAGAAGGGGGTGGTGACCAAGGCACAGATGTGCGCATGCGGCGCTTCTCGGCCATTAAAGCCCAAGTAGCCTCTGACGCCCCCTAATGGCAGCGGCACTGCCATCCGCGTCCGCATGCGCATAGCTCCGCCCGGCCCAGCCGCCATCTTCCGAGGGTTCGTCCCGTGGCGCCGGTGTCGTTTCTCCAGACTAGGAGAACAGCGGGAGCTGGGGAATGACGCCTTGCCTTCTCTCTCTTCTCCCTGGGGTTGCCCCGCCCCCAGACCCATAGATTAGACCCACCCGGAGCCACCAACGGGAATGGAAGCTCATTGAAGGCAGGCACACAGAAGGCGCCTAACCAATCCTCTCCCGGGGGCCTCGAGAGGGCGTGGCCGCGCAGGACCTCAACGAATCCAGCAGCGGTCCCCTCCCGCCTCTGGCCTTCCTGAGTTTCCCCATAAGCAGAAAAAGAAAGGAAAAAAGGGGGGAAGGCGGGCCTGAGGCCGACACCAGGCGGAGGTGGGGGTGAGGGTGGGGTTTATGGATGGAGGAGAATCACTGAGAGGCGGAGGACCGAGCGACTAGAGCGGCCAGGGTCAACGGCTCAGCCTTCTCGGCTTCCGGTTTTCAGTGGCTCTCCGTGACGCACTTCCGTTTGGGAAGGATTGAGATAGGAGCAGGTTGGCACATGCCGTCAGGAGGCGGGGCTGCGATTGAGGCCGGGCTCTGGGGGAGCCGCAGGAGGAGGGAGGGGTTCATGAAGGCAAGAACGAGGTTCTTAAAAGGGTCGAGTTCCGGAGCCTCCCACGCGCGAAACTGCCCACGCAGAGGTGGGGGCGGGGGTGGAGTCAGTGAGGGGAGGGCGCGGACGCTCGTCCAGGACGGAGTCGGAGAAGATGCTTGTTAGGCTTGGAGGCTTCTCCGATCGCGGAGAGGGCTCATCACGTGCAAGGATTAGGCTGTGGATTAGAACCAATGAGGGCTCCCGTTTTTAGGGGGTGTGTGTGGCGCTAAGTGCTAGGCGAGGGTATCCTCAAAACCACCCTGGAAGGGGGAGGTGGCAATTGTGCCCATTTTACCGAGGGGGAAAGTGAAGCCCGCAGAGCGGGCGGAAGTGACTTTCCCAGATCTCTTGGCTAATACGGACCTGGGTCAGATTCGAACTTGAGATCTTTTGGGTGGAAAAGGGAAGAGAGCCGTGTTGAGTGGGCAGAAGACCCCAGAAAGCCACTTCGGAAGCCTCCTCGGGCACTTCCACACCCTCCCCCTCTCAGTATGGATACCCTCTGTATCCTCCTGCTCGTGCTAGCCTCCGATGACCCCGTGCCCTGTCCTGAGCCCACCCTTTCTGCCCTTCGCTATTTCACAAGGATTTAATGGTTGTTTCTCTTTGTCTCAAGCCCCCACTCCCCCACTCGGTGACTCTTGGGGATGACTTCGGGCTCGAGCAGGATTTCCTCCCTCCCTTCCCCCACACGTGTCGCCGGTGGCCCTTGGCAGACCCCCCTCTGGCTGCCTTGCTGGGGGAACTTTGGGGGGCCCTTCTTGCCTCCTCGCTGGACCCCATCCATCCTGAAGTCAATAGTTGGTCAGAGGGTGAGGTGCTAGAGTTCGTGTGACCTCAGACCCTCACTTGCTGGGTGAGCCTGGACAAGTCACTTCCCCGTGCCTCAGTTCCCTCAGCTGTAAAATGAGCTGGGGAAGGAAAGGGCAACTACTCCATCTCTGCCGAGAAAATCCTCCAAATTGGGTCACAGCTGAAAACCACTGGCTGCAGTCACTCCCCTATTCAGTAACCTCCTTCTGCTCCCTGTTAGCTCCAGGATCAGGTCAAGCCCCTTAGAGTTCTTTGTATCCTGGAGCTTCCGACCTTTCCAGTCTGATTCTGCAATTCTGCAAACCTGGTTCCCGACTGCTCCTCAAGACACCTCGTCTCCCAATTCCACTTTCTTGCTGGCCTGGAAATGCCCCTTTTCATCTTCTCCGCTTCCCTGGCTCCTTTCAGGCCAAGGCTAACATGGGTCCTTCCCAATCCCCTTTAATTCTGCGCCTTCCGGAAAGGGACCTGTATGTGCTAAAATGTTTGTGGCCGCCCTGTTTGTAGTGGCTAGAAGCTGGAAAATGATTGGATGCCCATCAGTGGGAGAATGTCTGGGTAAATTGTGATATATGAATGTTATGGAATATTATTGTTCTGTAAGGAATGACCAGCAGGATGAATACAGAGAGGCTTGGCGAGACTTACATGAACTGATGCTAAGTGAAACGAGCAGAACCAGGAGATCACTTTACACTTCGACAACGATACTGTATGAGGATGTATTCTGATAGAAGTGGATTTCTTTGACAAAGACTCAGTTTCAATTGATAAATGACGGACAGAAGCAGCTACACCCAAAAAAAGAACACTGGGAAACAAATGTGAACTATTTGCATTTTTGTTTTTCTTCCCGGGTTATTTTTACCTTCTGAATCCAATTCTCCCTGTGCAACAAGAGAACTGTTCGGTTCTGCAAACATATATTGTATCTAGGACATACTGCAACATATTTAACATATATAGGACTGCATGCCATCTAGGGGAGGGGGTGGAGGGAGGGAGGGAAAAAATCGGAACAGAAGCGAGTGCAAGGGATAATGTAAAAAAAATTACCCTGGCATGGATTCTGTCAATATAAAGTTATTATAAAATAAAATATTAAAAAAAAATTCTGCGCCTTCCGTCTCTGGGTTACCCCCGAGGATCCTGTTTGTCACACTTGTTTGCGCGTTGCCTCCCTCATCAGACTGGGCCCATCTTGAGAGCATGGCCTGCTTTTCCTTTTATCTCTGTGGCTCAAGCATGGTTCTGGCACACAGTAGGTGCTCGTCCGTGTTTGCTGACTGGCGATACCTGAACAGGTGGAATGGCTCTGGGTCTGGTACAACTGCGGGGATAGCGTCTCAGGCCGCAACATCTCCCGGCTTAGAGGGGAACCACCCTCCAATTTTGTGGGGAGCAGGAGGGATGGACAGCTTTCTGTTGAGACAGAGACTAAGTCAGATCCAGTAGCTAGCAGAATGACGCTGAGCCAAAGGCCTACGAGCATGCACTGATCTCACTGTCACTTAAACCATGGCCATGTCCAGACAAGAGCCTTTGGTTTGGGGCGATTGGCCCATGATGGGAAAGTGTCTGGCTAATGTCCAACGAGTGCTCCAGAAATTTCCATTTCTATGAGTTTTGGAACAAACCTGAATAATAACCCATAGGGGAATATGTGAACATTGAATAGGAAAAAATCATAGCCCCTCCCCCCCTTGACATTAGGAGAATTGAGTCAGGAAAGACTTTGAAGCTCTGACTCCCCTTCACACTCCATTGTGACACAATGAAGGACAGAAAAGAAAAAGAATGATCCAGGTGCTGGCCACTGATGCATCCTTGTCCCAAACTCCCCTGGAAGGGAATTGTGTTTTCTCACTTCCTGCCTATGCCCTTGTTAAAAGTCCCTATCTTCCAACAACGGGCCTCCTCCCTAGTCTGGGGCCTGAGCCACAACCAAAAAAGCTGTAAATGCCAAGTTAACTCCTCTCTCCCTGGAGTAAAGGCAGCAGCTGTAAAATCTTGGACTAATTGCATTCTCGGCTTCTGTATTCTGCCGAGCTAAAACCCTGTAGAAGTTCCTCGGGACCGAATTTTTTTTGGACAAAAGTCCCCTTTCTGTCGGCAAACCAATCTCTGTCTTGCTTCAGTTTCTCTGGTATTACGAAACCTCAGGAACAACTGGAGGAAACTGCACTGTCCTCAGATTGAAAGGTAGGAGCTCCCAGAGAACCTGCAGAAAAAAGGAGTCGAAGACAGAAACGTTCCCCCAGCAGATCCCAGGCCCAGAGAAAGACCCACCCACGAGTGGGACAAAGATGGAAAGATTTCTGCCTTGCTACAACTGTAGCCTTGAAGGACATCTCACTTATATCCGTGCCAAGAGGTGGAGGAAGGATTAGTGTGGGGTTGAATTCCAGAGACTGAACCCCGGGAAAATGAGAGGGAGCCCCGAAGGAGGTCAGCAGGACTGCCACCAATTCCTCCAGGGACTTCCATTCAGACTCGCAGGACCCTCCGCAGAATCCTGGGATGATGGTGCCCGTAGATTATGTGCAGCGCGCTGCCCAGTGGGCCTCCGGGGACCGTTCTGTTCCAGTCATTTTAGAAGACTACTTTCGTGGGCTGTGGCAGGCTCAGGCCTTGGAGGACTGGGTGTCAAGGCTTGAAGATAGAGTGGAGCACACTTGAAGTCTCTCAAAGAAGCTGTTAACAGGAAGGCAAACATTGTGTCTCCGGCACAGCCGAGGAGCCGCTAGATGGCTCACCAAGTGGAGTTGGAGTCGGGAATATTCAAGTTCAGATCCTTTGTCACATCCTTAAAGTCTAGAGCAAATCTCCCTAAGTTTTCTTAATTGTTAAATGGGAATAACAATAGCACTGCAGGCCAGGGTCGCTGGGAGGACAATGAGATCTTATTTATAATAAAGCCCTTTGGGAACCTAAGTAAATGCCGGTTATTACCTCCTCGTGGGAGCATCACAGCAAGGGCAGCGTGATCCTGTCTGTTCCGGGCTGCAGACAAGCCTGCCCACACCCCCACACCTTGACCAGCCAGGGAGCCCGCTCAGTAACCCACAGGAAGATGGAGACAAGTGCGGCGGTCGGGGGCAAGCTCCACCGCCGGTACTGTGCCAAGTAACAAAGGGCAAAAACTAGCCCTGCCTCCATGGAACTTGGGTCTCCATGGGGAAGAGACCCATCAGTAACTGGGTCCACACAAAATGCAAGGCAGAAGGAAGGGCACTCGCAGCTTTGGGGCTGGGAATGGCGGCCCCAGAAAGTGGCGCTGAGCTGAAAGCGCAAGAAGAGAAAAGGGGTCGCTGGGTGTGCGGTGGATAGAGCACGCCCTCCCCCAGGCCTTAGCACCAGCTGTGTGACCCTGGGCACAGATTGCTCTATCTGACCCAGATTGCCTCAAGAGAAAAAAAGACCCCCACAGTCCGATCGTCAAGACTTGAAATGCCAATGAGGGACTTTGGTCCCCAAGGGAACGGTTGCCCCTGGAGTTGAGTGTGTGTGTCTGGGGGGCAGGGAAGGGGTTCACGGTCAGAAAGTCACTTTGGCCACTTGGGGGGAGGATGGGTTGGAGCAAAGGCAGGGGAGCAATTAGGAGGTGATTGTACTAGTCCAGGCTAGAGTTGAGGAGGTCCTGCTCCTGAGTGCGGCTGGGAAAGGGAACCTCGGAGAGCCTAGAGCTCCATGTGGAGAAATGAAGCTCCGGAAATTTGACCCTCCAGTGTCAGGAGGTGGGAAGGGTCACTGGGGGCCCAACCTCAGCAAGACCACACACGGCCCCGCGTCCACGCTGTGTGCCAGGCATTGTGCTGTTGAGAATACAAAGGCCGGCTGGCAGGGGGCTGATCTGCGGCCGACTCCCGCTCTCGGAGCCTGTCAGTCCCCCAGAAGACTGAGTCCTTTGAGGGCAGAAATGGCGCGCTTTTTGTGCACGATGTCGGGCACAGAGCGCGCTCCTCCTGACTGATCGCTCCGGGCCTGCCCCTCACTGCCCTGGACCTGGGGCTCCTCCCTGAGCCCCTCTGCTTCCCCATTTCTCTCCTTGGCCGGGCCTTACGGCTGGCTCCCATCCAAGGCCGGGCTCCTCGGCGGGGAGGCACCCGGTGCCCCAGGTTTGCCATGGCTGGGAGAGGTCGCTGCATGGCTCTAACTGGGCTTCTTGTCCAGCCCAGCCCCGGCAGCCTTCGCAGGCAGTTCTCCTCCCCTGCCTAGAGGGGAAGGGAGGCAGCGTCTGGCAGAACGCCTCCTGAGCCATCCTCCCTTCTCTTTTTCCCCATCTTCTGCCTTCCCCGTTTCAAAAGTTTTGGTGGTTAAACAGCCATCCCATGGAAGCCAAGACCCTTCACTCGTTCCCACTGGAGCTTCCGTTCCCTCGGCCCCCGCTTTGAGAGTTGGGGGTCAACTTGAGCCTGACATGAGGCATGGGAGTGGGGCTCCCTGGGCTCTGCACAATGAATGGCCGTTCCCAGGGACACGGTCTTCCTGGCACTTCGTGGACCCCTGCCCGGGATGTGCAGTGCCAGCCTTCGGAGGCCCAGGGGAGGCTCCTGCCAGCCTGGAGAGCTTCGGAGGCCCAGGGGAGGCTCCTGCCAGCCTGGAGAGCTTCGGAGGCCCAGGGGAGGCTCCTGCCAGCCTGTCCGAAAGCCTGGTCAGAGGGGGCAGGAACAGGCTGGGTCTGTGGTGGGGGAGGGCCGCAGCCATCCACATTCTCCCCAGCCCTCGTGCTCCCCACAATGTGGCCTGCGAGGGAGTGAGGAGGGTCCGTCAGAAGCAGGAGGATTCTGGGGAGGATGACCTCGGGGGCTCAGGCCCTTGGCCAGACTGACTGGGGCTCTCCATACAGAACTTGCTGAGGGTCAAAGTGATGGAGGAACAGGGGGAGAGGCAGGAGCCGGGTGAGTGTGGAGGGGTTGAGAATATGGGCAGGAGACAGATGGCAGGACGGGGCAGAGGCTGCGAAAGCGGGGCGTGCTGGGAAGCCCAGTGGCTAGAGCATCACCTGGAAGTAGAGCCGAGGGCAAATCCAGCCTCAGAGCCTTCGATGCCCAGGGACCCTGGACAAGGCACTTCCCTTCTCTGCCTCAGCTTCCTCATCTGTAAAATGGGGATGTGAGCTATTGTAAGGTGCTTTGTCTGGTCCACAGTAATTGTTATCATCATGGGGATGAGGCAGCCCGCCAGAAGGACCGAGGCTCCGCCCAGGAGGGAAAAAGGGTTCTGGGCCCAGCTGAGGAGGGGTGCTGCTTCGGGCTCCGGCAGGTGCTCCCGGGGTCAAGGTCTCTGCAGAACAGGATGGGACTGGACACGGGCCGGGCTGTCCTGGGGCCCTGGGCTCCCAGTTGCAACTGTTGCAGAACAGGTTTTCCCCAAGCCGCCCTCTGCCTGGTGCCCATTGTCGGGAAGGCGGCGGGGGAGGAGGAAGGAGGTGGAGGGGGTGGGAGGAGGAGGAGGAAGGGGAGCTCCGGGCCAGCTCCTTGGGTTCCCACGATCCCTGGCACCAGCACGCCGCGGAGACCTCCCCTTTGTGGGAACGGCCCCAGATCCTCCGTCTTCCACCGGAGCCCCAGGCCTGGGCGAGGGGGGGCTGGGGAGAAGGGAAGAGGGGGGCTCCGATATCTGAACCGAGGATCCCTGCCCCCTCCCTGGTCACACAGAGGCCTTTGTTAATATTTACCCAGAGCCCGGAGCCGGGAGGCCGTGACTTACAGATAAGTGGCAGGGAAGGAACAGAGTGGCCAGGCCAGGAGAGTGACCCGGCCTAGTCCTGGGGGAGCCTTTCCCGGGGGGCCCTGGCTGCCCCCACCCCCTCCCCAGCGCTGCTGATGGGGACTGGAGGTGACCTCGGGCCTGGAGCCATTCCTCAGGCCCCGAACGCCGGGGCTGGGAGCTTGTCCTTGAGGCAGCCAGGTGGTGCGACGGCTAGAGCACTGAGCCTGGAGTCGGGAGGATTCACTCCATCTCAGCTGTAAATGGGATCACAACAGCACTCTGGGGTGGTTGTGAGGGCAGTGACTGGCACACCGGGGGTGCTTAATAAATGCTTATTTCTTTCCTGAGGTCCAACCTCACTGACAGGGAGCTCCAGGTACCCCAATCTCCAAGGGGCCAGTTCTGGGGCTCCCCAGGGGCTCTGCAGACAGCGTGAGCAGTGACCTGTGTAGGCTGGCCGGGGCCTCAGTGAAGGCAGAGCAGCCTGAAGCTGCCCAAGACCCCAGGCCCTGCTCACTAGGCTTCCTTGATGCAGATTCCCCCGGGGGGGCTGGGGGAGGCCCGTCCTGGGGAGAGCAGCCCCCCTTTCTCTCTCCCAGGGACATGTGGCCCGGGCAGCAGCTGGACCATATATCTGTGCCCCGTCAATGCTTCTCCCCTTTGGCCTGCTCTCCTGCTTCGTCCTGGCGCGGTTTCCCATCCTTCCCATGCCCTAGACCCTGATGCTGAAGTTGGGCCTCAGGCCCCATGAGGGAAGGGGCTCTCCCAAGACCGCTAGGCCAGTTGGGAGGAGGGCCCCGGCCCCTTCCAGCCCCGGCCCTTCCAGCCCCGGCCCTTCCAGCCCCGGCCCTTCCAGCCCCGGCCCCTTCCAGCCTCGTGCTTCTTGCAGCCAGGTGACCCCCACAGCACTGGCTGAGCTTCCCCACTTCTCCAGCTCTGCCCACAGGGGACCCCCAACTGTGACCGCAGACTGGCCGAGACTCCCACCTGGCCCCGAGCTCCCCATCCTCTGAGTGGCCCAGCTAGAATGAGCCACCCAAACCCGAGACATCCTGGAACGTGAGGACCCAAAGACCTGAGGTCCAGTCTCTTGCCTTCTGACCCTGCTTTGTGCCCTTGGCCAAGGCCTCCTGCTCCAGCCCTGCGAGATGAGATGGGACCATTGGATGGGAGGCTTCTGGGGGAAGAGCTCCCTGGGATTCATCCCTTCCTCCTCCTCCCCATCCCCCTCTCAAGCCCCCCAAACTCAGGCGGCTCTTCTCTCAGGTCAGACTGTTGGTCGCCTCCTCATTGGGCTTCCCATCTTAATTACAGCTCTAACAACTGGGGCAGGCTCAGGGGGCCCTGTCTCGGCAGGGAGCGGAGGGGCGGTCTCCCAGCTAGTGCCTGAGGCTCCCCAAATCCGGGCCCAGCTCTCCATCCCCCGTGGGCCCGGCCACCTGCCAGAGAGCGCAGGAGACTGAGCCCAGGTTAGGTCACCTGCCCAGTGTTGCACAGGCAGCCAATAGCAGGCCTGGGACCAAGCGGATCCTCAGGCTTGTCCGATCCAGCTCCTCTCCCTGCACGGTCACTTCTGTGGCCTGAGGACACGGGCCTGGGATGTGGCCACGCCCTTCAGACTCCAAACCAAACCTCTCTGGCTAGGGAGGCTCCTGGGGAGCAGAGGGACCCCCCACCCCGACCTCTTGCCCACCCTAACATGCTGCTTCCTGGGAGCTGCCACGGGCTGAGCCGCGGCCGTTCCCGGCTCTCACTAGGGACCCAGATATGGCCGGCAATGTGGTCCGGCCGGGTTAGGGGTCGGGGTAGTCCCAGATTTCCATTAAGGTCAGTCTCTGAGTAAGGGGGGACTCAGGAGGGTCAGGGCTAGGGGTCAGCCAGGAGTCAGGACCACGGCTCACCGGGTCCAAGGCCTGGATGGGAGGCCATAGCGGCAGCTCCCCACCCTCACCCTCAGGATGGCAGCCCGGGCCCACAGTCCTCGGCCCAGGGGGGTTCCCTAAAGGCCAGGGCTCTCCCCATGAGGTGACAGGGGCTGGGCGCCCGGCCCTGGCTCAGAACCCGGGTGGGTGTTCCCGCCGGCTCTCGCTTGAGGGGGCAGAGCTCGGCTGAGGGCAGCGGCGATTGGTCTCCCAGCAGCCCCGTCAGTGCCCAAGGCTTTGCTGTCTGCAGGAGCAGCTGAGGGGAGGAGGAGGAGGAAGAGGTGGGGAGTGAGGAGGGGAGGAGGGAGGGCGGGCCCAGAGGACCGGCCACCGCAGGGGGGCGGGAGGGGGCCAGACGCCCAGCCCAGCCCGTCCCAGTGCAGACTCCAGGCGCTGCCGGCCACAGGAAGACAGGTGAGCTGCTCCAAGGTGTGTCCAGGTGAGTCCTGGGTAGGGATGCCGCCACAGGCGGGTGCCGGGAAGGAAGGTGAGGATCAGGGTCCTAGACCTCCCATCCCCCCTTTGGTCCCTGGCTCTCCCGGGCCAAGGGTTGAAGGAGTGTGGGACTGGGGGGGGGGGCGCCATGAGGCTGGGGGGGCACCTGCATCAGGGTCCTGCCGATGGCCTCTCCCCACTCCCTGCCGGGCCCGTGGCCACCGCCCGCTCCCCGAGGGAGAAAAGGAGATGAAACATTAACGGGACAGAGGCTGGCGAGGCCGGCGCCCGGATCCTCCTAGAGACACGTGAGGGTGCGGGGGTCAGAGAAAGGAGGAGCAGCAGGGACCCCCGGGAGAGGAAAGGACGAGAGGGGGTTAACCTTCGCATCCCTCTAGCTCCGTATCCCAAAGGTTCTGGGGAGAAACCCCCCCCAGGAGTGGCTGGGTTCCCCCTCTCCCCGCCCACTCCTGAAGGTTCTCCCAAGGAGCCCGTGGGGCCAAAAGGGCTGGAGTTCGAGGTTCAATCCATGGGGGGAGGGGGGAGGAGTGGGGCACTGGAGTAGGGTCGGCCTACTGAACCTCTCGACCACGCCCCCTCCTCCTGACCCCGTCAGCTCCAGGACCGCATCCCAGAGGCTTTAGGGGTTCAGGAGGGGAGGAGGGAGGGGGACTGAAGGCGGGAGAGGGAGGAGGAGGAAATCACCGGCCTGCTCCGCAAAGTCTCTGAAAACTTCCTGGGGGGGGAGAGAAAGCGCAGCCCAAGGAGGAGGGAGGGGGGCCTTCCCTCCGAGAGGGAAGTGAGGGAGTCCCGGGGTGGGATGAGGCGATGAACCGGGTAGGGGTTTGGGGAAGGGGACGCAAAACTGGACCCCCCCCTTCCTTCCCGGAGAAATGGATGGAAAGGGGCGTGGCCCACTCTCCCCTCCCCCCGGCCCACCTGAGCCCTGGGCAACTCCCACTGGGTTTCCTAGGGTCCCCCCGCGCCCGTCCCGGGCTCGGCCTCTCCCCGCTGGCTTTGTTGAGCACGGGGGCGCGCCCTCTCCAGCCTTCCCGACCCGCCGCCCTGGACGGGATTCACCTGAAAGAACCCCCCCCCCCCGCGGCCGAGAAGGAGGGGGGCGCCCGGGATGGGGAGAGGGGCCGAGCTGAGTTTCGGGGCGGGAGCCCGCTGGGGCGTGAACAGGAGGACGTGCGGACCCAGACGCGGGCACGGGCGCTTCCCTCTGCTCTGGGTCAACGCCGCGGGCGGGAGGGACTGGCCCATGGCCGGGGGCGGGGGCCCTCGGGGCTCTCTGCGGAGCTGGCCGTGTCTGCCCGTGCACAGGCAGGATTTGGGGCTCGAGGGAGGGAAGAGCTCTTTCCCCGAAAGGGAACCGGGGGGGGGGCTTCCCTGCCCTTGTCCCGGCACTCCGCGCCCTCCCTTGGGGAGCCAGCTCGGGCCGGCCCATTCCCGGCTTCCGAGGTCGGCCCGGGGGCTCCTTTGGCGTGCGTGACTGTGTGTGAGTGAGAGTGTATGTCAGTGTGTGAGTGAGTGTGTCTGTGAGTGTCTGTGAGTGTCTGTGAGTGTCAGTGTGTGAGTGTCTGTGAGTGTCAGTGTGTGTGTGTCTGTGAGTGTCTGAGTGTCAGTGTGTGTGTGTGTCAGTGTGTGAGTGTGTCTGTGAGTGTCAGCGTGTGAGTTTGAGTGTGTATATATGTGTGCGAGCACATGCACTTCGGAACCCCGGGGTCCTGCCGGGCCCTGGCTCTCCCCTCCCCTTGCCCGCCTGGGCCCCTGCGGGCCCTTCTCCCTCCGGGGCTTCATTCCCGACAGCCCAAAGCGGGCAGAGGTTCCTGAGTCGGGGACTGCGGGCATCTCCTGCCCTCTCCGAGTCCCGCCTTCCCCTCCGGCTCTCCTTGTGGGCCGCCCTTCTCAGAGCCTTTCCCGGCCTCCTCCAGATCTGGGGGGCAGGACGTCGGGGCTTCTTGCCCCTCCTCAGCCTGGCATTTGTAAATGCATAAAACGAGATCGCGCGCTCCCACTCTCCTGCCCACCCCCCCCCCCCCCGGGCCTGGGCCAGGGCAGCCGCCAGCTCGCCCTCCCGGTCCCTGCGCCTCCTGCCTGGCCCTTCTCCGTGCAGGCCACTCCTAGAGCACAAATCCGCCCCGTCCCTCTCCCAGCTCAGTTCAATTCAGTGAGCACCTAGTCCGGCCCTCAGCGGGAGGGGGGGCGGGCAAAAATGAGCGGCGGCTTCTGCCTGCAAGGCCCTCCCCTTTTCCTGGCGGAATAATCGCGGCCTTGAGGGGCCTCTTGGGGCGGCCGGTGCCTCTGGCCAATGGTGAAGGGCTTTGAAGCCAAGCTGGGGAGAGCGCACCGGGGAGCCACGGGACCTTCTTGAGCTTGGGAGTAAACTGGTCAGGTCCGGCCTTTAGGAAAAGCCCTATGGCAGCCGTCGGAGAGTCAGGGAGATAATTAGGAAAACAGCCCCACAGCGGGAGGGAGAGGTGGGCAGGACATCGGAGACCGGTGGGAGCAGAGGGAAGGGGAGGGAGGGGAAGGCAGACTTTCCAATGATTGGATGGGGGGGAAGGGGATTGAGAGGGGAGGGGGGACTTAGTAGCAGGTCTCCCTCCCAAACACAACTCGGAGCCCTGCTTCCTGTCCCCAACCTCTTGAACTTCTGTCTCTGTTTCCCAAGGACACGGCCTCATTCTGGCCACTATCTCAGCCTTGAGCGTCCTTCACAATCTGGCTCTGGCTCGCGCAGGGAAGAAACATTTATTACGCGCCTCCGGTGTGCCAAGCTCTGTGCAGAGCCCTGGGGACGCAGGGAGAGGCAAGAGACGGCTCCTGCCCGCAGGGAGCTCGCAGTTTAACGGGAGACACTGAGCTTCGGAACGACACTGGGGAGGACCGACACTGGGGAGGATTAGGACGGGCACTGGGGAGGACCGACGCTGGGGAGGATTGACACTGGGGAGGACCGATCTCTCCGCCGGCCTTTTTCTGTGTCCTTCCCTGGGGCTTCTCCCCTCCTGCTGCTGTCCTCCATGCCTTTGCTGCCATTCTTGAGAATCCTTAAGTGCCTCCAGGAAGCCTTCCCACTAGCCTCCCTCTGAGGGCTGTTTGTAGAGCCTGGTGGTGTTGATCCTCGGAGCTGTCCCCCTTGGGTTCTTGGTTCTCATTTACAGCCTGGTAGCACTGGTCTATGCAGCCTGTCCCCCTTGGGTTCTTGGTTCTCATTTACATAGCCTGGTAGCGTTGTCCACACAGCCCGACCGTCTCGGTAGATCCTGATGAGTTGGCCGACCCCCCATCTGAACCTGCCATTAACAGGGAAAATCTGGGGACCCGGGAGGGGAAGCCTGGGAGCATGTCAGGAATGCAGGGGGAGCCTGGGATTGAACCGGAGAGCTAAACTGTAGCCAGATTGTGGAGGCCGGGGGAGCCGGAGGAGCCAGAACGGGGTCAAGGACAGCCAGTCCGTGCCCACGAAGGAGGGAGGGAGAGAGAGCAGGGCCAAGGCCATGGAGCCCACAGATGGGCAGGGAGGGAGGAGGGCCGGGCCGGATCCCAGCTCCCCCGCCTCCGGCCTCCAGCCTCCCTTCGACCTCCTCCTGGCCTCCTCGCCAGCCTGACTTCCCACTGCCCTCGAGGCTGTTGTCCCTGCTCACTGTGCGCTGCAGACCCGTCCCCCTGCTCAGCCTCAGAACCAACTCATTCTCACAGCGAAGTCCCTCCGTAGGTGTCAGAGCCCCAGACATCGGGCCCCCAGGGCTCTAGTTCACTTACACTCACACACACACACTCACATATATTCACACACACTTACACAT